>NW_026718178.1:0-13703 GCF_029784015.1 Lycium ferocissimum
GCTTGATTCTATTTGGCCATGTATGGCAAGTGGGGTCCACGGCCAAGTGGGCCCCTTTTCTTGAAAATTCTAGCAACTTCCCTTTTTTTTCATGAAAACATTTCCCTAGTTCCAAATTTACCCCTAGCCTTTCTCCGTATTTCCATGAGTCGTCTTGCAAATTTTCCTTTTATGCCCTTGACCTTCCTCATTAATTCCGCTTCTAAATTTTTCGTAAGCAACTCGTATGTCAAACAAAAATAAAATGTGGCCTTGCTTGTTGTCTTCCCGCGATTGTCTTGAATTATCCGATTTCATAAAATGCGGGATATAACATCATGTCTCACCTTGAAGGAACTAGCATTATAAGGTGGGTCTAGCAATAGTGAATAACATCAAAGAATCATATAAGGATCATTATCTTCATAAGAATATCATATCGTGAGCCTTGGAATCTCTAGACTTAGACTTATCATCATCATTGTCATATTCACAACGCATCTCTTATCTTTATTTCATGGGAAGCTCTTAATAATCATAGACTCATAGTTTCCGAAATATGAGAAAATCATGGAAAGTTAAAGGAAGTCATATTATAGGAATCATGCCTTAGAAAAAGAAGGGGCTGGCCTCACATACCTTTACACCTCTCTAACTTTATCGATTAAATGCTTCCCTCCAATGTTCAGGATTCTACATTCAAGAGAATTCGTACTAAGGTTAGATAACCGAAAACATGCTTAAGCTTAAGCTAAAGCTAATGAAAATTGGGCAGCATCTCCTTTTTTCTACAACTTTCTCCATATAATATAATAACTCCCAAATGTCAACAACAACACCCACAATATCACAATCAATAAACTTCGTTGAGCTAAACATTATTCAACTCTCAAAATTCCATCTCAAAGTCATCCATAAACATAGTTATAATATGACGCCACATTCATCCTCATATAATACTTCTTTAACATCATTTATATCATTTATAACAAGATTATACTCATAACATGTCAAGAACTATGATTCAAATCAAGTTACCATTCAAGAACTCCACTATTTCCATATTTGTACTCCATTTTCTACTTTCTTCCATAATCCAAGTCTTTCAACCATTCAATACTCCTAGTAACATGAAATGAACATAAAACTCACCTTTTATTATGTAGGAATGGCCTTTGGATGAAAATACTTCACTTGGAGAAAACCGTCACTTCATTTCCAAGGAGATTTCTAGCTTCTATCAACCCAAGTTAGCATTCTTGCACTTGGTTCTACTACTTTTTGGTGTTTGATCTTTGATTTTCCCTTAGATATGTGTTGGCATAGTGTGGAGAGGGTTCTAGAGATTTAGAGAAAGTTGGAGAGAAATGGGAAATGAAGAAAATGAAATTTGGGGTCTCTTTATAAAATTTTAAAATCTGCCCGTCGGGTATTATACGGACACATATACGGTCCGTATAACTTATACGGTCCGTATATGTGACCGTATAATACTTCCAGTGGAGGAACCTTCTCTGGACAGGTTATACGGTCCCTTATACGGACCGTATAAATTATACGGGCCGTATAAGTTGGCCGTATAACTCCCAGTTTTTTCGAAGTTGCTCTCGTCGTTTCGTTTGATCTCCGATCCTTATGGAACCTTCTTAGCACTTGTTTAACACTTCATTAACAATCTAAGGAGCGTTATAACTTTTCCTCAAGGCATTATTAAATCAACATTAGCTCAGTACTTTGCAAACCCTTTTCAAAACACGACTTATACTTTACATTCTCCAACGAACTTTCTTCTCTTGCCTTGAATGTCTTTAGAATCTTGATTAGAATCATTAAGTACCCCTTCTTACTTGTAGGGACATCATATACCTCTTACCCTGCCTTAGTCTATCTACCACATGACGACGTGAATTTTTCCGAGGTGTAACAATTATTGTGTGATACCTTATTGAGTACCCTCATGACTCCGATCAGTGACTCGAAGCTTGGTTTGATGCTCGCTATATTATCATGCTACTAAATGACCATGAGAGATTCGGTTTGCTGGAGCATGACTAGAAAAGCGAGTTGGATACAAGCCGAGAGACCCGTGAGAAGAGGAAGATCATTAACGGAATCTCATTTTATTTGTGTTTGCTGGTACCAATTATGACTTATGGGTCATAATTGTGAACACAAGAAACTATGATACATGAGATCAAAATGTGATGTATCAATGTGATTCAAATGATCCAGGGCACTGAGCATACTTCTTATGATCTACTTGATGATTTTCATAACAACAATAAGAGGCTATATATTCCTAACAGATGTATAGCAAAGTGCTCTCATAGTATGCCGATCGCACGGTCTATTTAACTTGTATGAAATGATACAAAAGAATTTAAAGAAGAATATGTTTTTTTAGTTTGATGAAGCTTGAGCATTCCCTTATGTGTGAGTGGGAGATGTTGGAAATATCTTTTGGGCCGAGTACACCCATAAGGGGTGCTAGATAATTAGACAACCCATTAGTTAGTCCAACTCTTATCCCTAACGCTGTCTATAAATGTACAACTATGGGTGTTGGAAGATGCGTACTAAAACCCTAGAAACAGCTAGGGTTTGGTTAATTCATTGCATCAGTTAGAGGGATATCTAGGCTATGGAAACATGGGGATCCATCCGCTTCGTAAGGAATCCCGACAACCGGTGACATGAGTCGTGGTTGCTGCAGATCCGCTTCCGCTATGGAGAAACCTGTAAGTTTCCTAATCTAGTATTTACACTTCAAAATACTACACTATTACAATTAATTTTGAACCTTGTAATTTATATAATAATAAAGAAAGTCTAAAAAAAAATTAGCTCTTTATTTTATCTCGCCCTTTTTGCTTTTCTTCAATTTTAGATGGTAAAAAAAAAAAAACAAATCGATCTGGTATCCAAAGTGCGGTACACTTCACACCAATCAAAACTCCTTACCCTCATTAAGAAAAGTGACTCCTGGCTTGATTAATTAGTTTTCAAGAAGAAGAAGTTATTCTGGCAAACCCCGACGTATACTAATCGATGGTTCATTGGATGATTGGTGCAAGGCGCCAAAGATTGGAACACATTGACTCTGCTTCTGGATGGCTAAGGGTGGTCAATTAAATAACCAAAAATTATACCATATGTATGGGTTAAAACTATTATTCCCTCTATCCCAATTTATATGATGATTTTACTATTTGGGGAGTCAAACAACTCGTTCTTTGACTACAATTTTCTCCAACTTCTTTCATATATTGTGAATTATTAATCACGCCGAATTGTAGTATTTTTATTGTAGTTTTCAAATATGTAAAATTTATTATAAAGTACTTGAAGAATTTATGTTTGAAATAGAGTCAAAGATTAATTGTTTTGACCCTCGTACTCCGAATCCCCTCATAATAATTGGACAGAGGGAGAGGATGGACAAAACAATCATGAAAGTGCATTTTCAACAATCCTGGTGCCACGATTGTGCATTTCCAGTCTGATCCAATAGTGGTGCCATGCATCCCGTGCGTCGCACGTGCATCCCAAGTCAGTTAGTAAAAACTTTTAAAACTCACATATATATTGTTCAAACATGTATTTGACATAAAACAAAATTAAAATGAAATTAGTGCAAACTCAAAATGATAAAGGATGATCCTAGTTCAGAAACTTGATAGTTAAACTTATGAAAATAATATAACTATAAACAAGGAGTAGAAATTTAACTTGCTTGGAGGTTGAGCTGGCCTAAAATTTTGCTAGGCTTATAAAAATTCTACTATCTCCGTACATTTTTGTTTGACATAGTTTGACTAAACACAAGTGACAACAAATGTACACTTGACTAAAATTTAACTATAATTTTATCTTTTATCGGTTTTGATTAAACTATGTCATCAAACCCGAAACAATCATGGGAGTGCATTCTCAGCAACCCTGACGTCACCGTTGGATCAGACTGAAAATGAGAGCTCACCGTTAATTGAACCATAGATTCGGCTCTTGTGCACGTATTGACATAAAATCCAACGCGAGTCCCTTGTCCTAATATCATAGTCACACCTATTGCTAGCACGAGAATAATAATAATCATAACCATTTTGTTAAGTAAATTGTAATAGTACTCCATGGTGTAATGTTCGATGAATAAATCTCTATTCTCTTTTTGTTAGCACCAGAGACAATTACTCCAGGACAAACAACTTCAAGTTGCTTCTTAGCATCATCAATAACTTCATATAAGTTACCATTTGGGCCAGCAGCTTTCACTGTGTCTGAACCATCAATGAGGATAGAACACTCACAACCTTGTACAAAACAATCATGGAAATGCATTGTCAGTAATCCTTGCACCACAATTATATCAGATTGAAAATGAGAATTCGCCATTGATTGAGCAATAGATTCGACTCTAGAAAACGTGCTAGAATAAAATCCAACACACTACTAAAAAATCACTATTTTTCTACTAAAATTTTTCACTGAAAAATGTTCGGTGTCTATTCTCATAGATTCTGATTGAATCAGTGTGAAAAGAAAAATAGAATTGTTTTCACACAAAAAATATAGGAAGTTTCTCAGCATTTCAATGGAAACATGTTTCCCATCATTTGTTTTCCCAGTGAGCTGATTCTGTGGAAATGAGGTGGTAAAAAATGTTTTTTAATACAAATTTTCCACTGATTCGCGGTGGTAAAAGCCTCTGTTTCTAGTAGTAACACGAGTGCCTTGGCCTTGTACGTACCATGGTTGTAACCATTGCTAGCATGATAAGAACCATAATCATGGTTAGTTTGCTTGGGAAATTATAACTCACAATGCTAACTTAATTGTAGTCTTTGAGTACGTAAATTTTGTAATAGCTTTTCTGGTGCTTAAGGTTGAAAATGCTTTAAATCTCTGCGTATATGTATGAGATAGGTAGCTTAGTGGTGAGTGGTGACCGATGTTAAAATTGACTTTAAAGTATTGAGTTGGAACCCTTTTGTTCAATATTGTCTTCATTTGTTTAAAAAAGAAAATAGTACCCATTTTATATTGTTTAGCTTATTTTGACTTAGCATGGAGTTACATTGACTAAATCCTGGAGGAATTTTTTCTCTCTCTTCTCTCTCTTCCAAAATACCTGACTGGCTCGTAGACACTGTGTATATGGTTAGATATGTTCGGCCTTGTCGGCCTATATTTTGGGATGTTGTTTTGATCGCCTTGTTGGCGCATGTACATTTATATGGGCATAGATGCTATCGATGATATAGATATGTTGTTGCTTAATGAGATTAGAATGATGATGAATGAAAAGCATGATATAATTACGTGGCTCACCTAGGATGTGATGTATAAGTATGTTAAGGGGTGCCTGGTGGGCTATGCCGGGTGCTCGTCGCGGCCCTCGGGTTGGGTCGTGACAAAAGTGGTATCAAAAGCGAGTTCGGTCCTAGGGTGTGTCTACGAGCCGTGTCTAGTAGAGTCTTGGTTATGGGTGTGTTGCGCGCACACTTATAAACAAGACGGCTGACATTTTTGGTATGAATGACCTTCTTTCTTCATAAGAAATCATGCGATAGAGCTATGATGTAAGAACTTCTTGTTTCTTAACCATATGTTGTGTATTTCATAAATACTGTGAAAGAAAGGCTTGACGAGCCCAAAAGGGCAAGACGGTGGCGAGAAAAGCGGTGAAAGAGCACCGCCACCGGTAGTAGGAAAGTGAGTCCCAAAGTGCGCTCGATCTCTTGTCCTCCCATTCGGGGCCTATATTAGAGGAGCGTGAGGAGCCTCGGCCCCGACTCCGCACCTCGGCTCCTCCACCGGATGCTTCGGGCCGAGATGTAAAAGAGGCCATTAATTTGTTGACTCGATTGGTTCTTTGCCCGGACTCGGAGGCTAAGTTCGGGGCAAGGTGATAGAGGCTGTAGTGCAAGAGCCCGTGATTTTATTAGTTTGAACCCTCCGGAATTCTTTGGATCAAAGCCGGATGAGGACCCTCAGAATTTTATTGACGGTATGTTGAGGACGCTTCGGTTGATACACGGTTTGGATGTCTTCACGGGGAGCCAATGCACCTCCCCCGGTATTGCAAGAGTTTGTAGATGCATTCCTCCGACATTATTTGCCGCCAGAAGTTCGGCAAGCTAGAGCCGATAAGTTCCTAAATTTGAGACAAGGGAGCATGAGTGCTCTAGAATATAGTCTCCGCTTCAATTCCTTGGCTAGGTATGCTTCGGCTATGGTAGCGGATATGCGTGACCGAGTGCACCGGTTTGTAAAAGTCCTAGGGCCACATTTGATGGATAGATGCTTGACTGCGTCCCTTCAGGACAATATGGATATTGCACGCATCCAAGCCCATGCTCAAAATTTAGAAGAGAGCCTGCAACAATAGAGAAGTGAGCATGATAGAGGGCATAGCAAGAGGGCTAGATCTTCGGGTCCAGTGAATGAGTATAGAGGCGGGCACAGACAGCAGTCTTCTAGACATTCGGGCAATTCTATGACTAGTGCACCTCCACGGTATTCAGGCCAGAGATTGATAGATCTATTCATCCCGGGCCGAGTTAGAGCTTTTCGGGATCTCAGTTTAGAGGTGATTCGGGTCAGGCGAGGCCACCCGTGCCACGATGTTCCCAGTGTGGGAAGTTACATTGGGGTCCGTGCAGATTGGGCTCCGAGGCTTGCTATTCATGTGGTCGACCAGGCCATATTATGCGTGATTGCCCCTCACCTAGTGGCGAGGAGGTAGGACCCGACCTTCGGGGGTCGATGGCCAGGATCTTCGACACCTATATGCCCTATGGGGCCGGGTTAACACGCGCCGGCGGCCGTGGTAGAGGCGAGGGAGACCCCAGGTTCTAGCGGTCCTCGGCCACCGTATTTATGCTTTGGATGGATGCCAAGATCTTGAGTCTTCTCCCGATGTTGTCACAGGTATATTATCGGTATTTTCTCATGATGTATATGCTTTGATAGATCCCGGCTCCACATTGTCTATGGGAAGTTTATGTGATGTACAATCAGGGAAAAGAGAAATGACTCGTGAGCTCCAGCAGTTAGCTAGCCTAGGAGTTCGAGTAGTGGACTCAGGTAGCAGGGGAACTACCATTCAGAATTCAGCAGTTTCGTCGCTAGTAGTGGAAGTGAAAAGCGACAATACGAAGATCCCATGCTAGTGCGGTACAGAGATACACTCCCTCAGAAAGAGGAGTCATCATTTGAGATTACAGGAGACGGAGTTCTCCGATGTCAGGGTAGATAATGTGTTCCGAATGTGGCAGGTCTACGCCACCAAATATTGAGAGAAGCTCATTGTTCCCGTTATTCTATCCACCTTGGAGCAACGAAAATGTATAATGATCTTAAATCCATGTATTGGTGGAATGGGATGAAGAAAGATATAGCAGAATTTGTAGCTCAATGTCCCAATTATCAACAAGTGAAAATCGAGCACCAAAAGCCGGGCGGATTGTTGCAAGCTATAGAAATCCCAACTTGGAAATGGGAAGTGATTAATATGGACTTCATTACAGGCTTACCCCGTTCTCGACGAAAGTATGATTCCATATGGGTGATTGTGGATAGACTCACTAAGTCAGCTCATTTCTTGCCAGTCAGAACGACGTACGTAGCGGAGGATTATGCAAAGCTCTATGTTAAAGAGATAGTGCGACTACATGGTGTTCCAATATCTATTATCTCCGATAGAGGTACTCAGTTCACAGCTAATTTCTGGAAGTCCTTCCAAGAGGGTTTGGGGACTTATGTGAGCCTTAGCACGGCATTTCATCCACACACTGATGGACAAGCTGAGCGTAGGATATGTTACGAGCATGTATGATAGATTTCGGGGGAAATTGGGATGATCATTTGCCACTCTTTGAATTTGCTTACAATAATAGCTATCATTCTAGCATTCAAATGGCACCGTATGAAGCCTTATATGGGCGAAAGTGTAGATCCCCAATTGGGTGGTTTGAAACAGGAGAGGCTAAATTGATAGGGCCAGATTTGGTCCAACAAGCCATAGAGAAAGTCAAGCTTATACAAGATCGATTGTTAGCAGCCCAAAGTCGTCAAAAGTCCTATGCGGATAATCGTCGAAGGGACCTAGAGTTCCAAGTTAAAGATTGGGTATTCTTGAAAGTGTCGCCAATGAAAGGCGTCATGAGATTTGGCAAAAAGGGAAAACTTAGTCCCCGGTATATTGGGCCTTATGAAGTTGTGCGCAAAGTAGGCAAAGTAGCTTACGAATTAGATCTACCTCCTGATTTGGAGTCAGTCCATCCAGTTTTTCATGTCTCGATGCTTCGTAAATGTGTTGGAGATCCTACTAGGATCGTCCCATTAAATGATGTTCAAGTGACAGAAAAGTTAGCTTATGATGAAAAACCCATTGCCATATTAGATAGGCAAGTACGGAGGCTTAGAAACAAAGAAGTGGCCTCAGTTAAATTTTTGTGGAGAAATAATAATAGAGAAGAGATGACATGGGAAGTGGAAGAAATCATGAAATCCAAAAATTCGCACTTATTTCAGCCCCCGGAAGAGGGCCAAGATGAGACGCCAAGATCATAAGGTACGTATGCTTTCCTTTTATGTATTTGGGTCGTGTGTGGCCAAATTATATTGCTATTATGTTGTGGACCTATGAGGCATTAATATTATGGGTTGTTGTGATAGGATGGTAGTTCCATGTTATAGGGGAAACTCTGGCGAAATTTTTGTAGAATCCCCGAGTGCTTAACATTCGAGGACGAATGTTCTTAAAGGGAGAAGAATGTTACACCTCAGAAAAATTTTCATTGATGCACAGCGAATAGGCTAAGGAGGAGTATGAAGTATACGATGTTTCAATAAGTAAGAAATAGCATTTGATTATTCTGAATAAGATTTGAAAGACATTCGATGTTAGACGAGAAAGTTGCCAAGAGAGGGCCATGTATGCGATAAGTATCGGAAAGGATTTATGAGTAGCAAGTTGATGAAAACTTAGTGATGTGTTGGGGAAGAGTTGTAATACCCCTTAGTTTGTTAATGAAGTGATAAACAAGTGCTAAGAAGGTTCCATAAGGATTGGAGATCAAACGAGACGACGGGATCGAACTTGGTGAGGCAGTGAGTTTCACGGCCAGGTTTCACGGCCAGCATTGTGTTCCACGGACCGTGGATGGATCCGTGGAACTGCCAGCAGAGGAGACGACTGGCTGGTCGTGAACCACGACCAGCTTCACGGACAACACTGGGTTCCACGGATCGTGGAACAGTCCGTGGAACGCCCGACGGGCTGAAATGTTTCAAGTTTATAAATATGATTCCAACTTCATTATTTCATTTCCAACACTTCTACACTTCTCTCTAAAAGCTCTAGGGAATCATATGTGTTTCATGAACAAGAATCCAAAGGAAATCAAAGGTTCTTATCATCAATACAAGTGAATCAAAGTAAGAGAACCCATTAAAGTTCATCAAAGACAAGGAATTCAAGTGAGGGAAAATCTAGGGTTTTGCTCAAGTGAGGTATATGCCACCAAGGTTCAATCCTACATCATCTAAGGTGAGTTTTATGATGTTTCCATGTTTTTTAAAGTATTTGGAAGTTGAAACACTCGGATTACAAAAGAATATAAGAAATGGATCATGAATGTGTGAATAGTATCACTTTTGAGTAAATGTGTGGAACGAGTTATGATTCTTGATGCTTTATGAATATAATCATGTTATAAATGATATTGAGAGTATGGAATCGACATTGTATGTGAATGAACGTGTTATATCCCGTATTTTTGTACATTGGGATATTCTAAGCTAATCGCGGCAAGTTAAGGACAAGACTATTTTGGGATCCGAGGTAGAGACTTTTAACCTCCGATTTTATTTTAATGCACAAGTGCTTATGAATTTTATTTGGTATAGAAATATTAATGGAGATTAGTGATTAATTAACCATGATTAGATTATTAAGTGGGATTAAAGTTTAATTATTCATTAATTAAGCCATAAGTGTCACAGGTGGGTCCCACCCATGGCATGGCCAAATTTGATTGGCTCAAGCCATGAGTGGGACATGTGTCCAACATATAGGCATCCTATAAATAGCAAAATGATGACTAATGAATTCATTTTCATTCATCATCTACAATTTGAGAAACTAGAGATAGAAAGAGGTGGAGAAGCTCTCGGCCATGGCTGGCCGAGTTTGAGCTCTTGAAGTGTTGATCAAATTTAATTTTCTTCAAGCATTCCAATCCTTTGGAAGGTTTATAACAACGTGGGATTGATCCTAGGTAGCAAGAACAAGTATTAATTCAAGGCACAAATTCTAGCCAAGTTGAGAAGTCAAGTATTAAAGGTAAGGTTTAACTTTCTTTTGCATGTATTAAGGGTGGTTGTGAACGTGTTGTAGTTGTAGAAATGAATGAAATTTATGGAACTATGTGTGTTGGTATTGAAGCCGTGTAGGGGCTGTTTGTGTAGGAGATGGTGAATTGATTTTACTTGGTATTTTAGCTGTTGTTGTTATGGATTTCATGATGAGAATGAAAGGATTTAATGGTTCAAGTTGGAGTTGTAATTGTTGTGGGCTGTTGTAGAAGTTAATGTGATGTTAATATAGTTTCTTGCATTTATGTGGATGATGTTGTTAACGTGTGGTTGTTGGTATAGTTCATGAATTTGAAATAAAGGAATGTGTTGTTGTTGTTCTTGTTGAACTTGAAAGATTATATGTTGTATTGTGTCTTGGTTGGGCTGTTTTGGAGTATTGTACGGGCTGTCCCGAGTGTTCTCGAGTCTTGTTTGAATAGTCTCGGATTGATACTTGAACGTATAAACATTGATGTTGGCTTGGTTGTATATGTTTGGTTTGAATGTGAAGGAAACGTCGTCAAATTATTTAGAAAGGAGTTACTAACGTTAGAATATGTTTTGAATTCCCCCGTAGCTTAACCGTAGTTCTTGATGTCTTAATATAGGTTGAGGTACTATTGGGCAGCGTATACGTGTTGTGTTGCGAGTAAACGCTAAAGGTATGTAAAGCCTATCCTTTCTTTCTTTTGGCATGTCCTAGATGTAAGTATGAAACGATATGACCTTTAGGGTAATTCTAGTCATAAGTTCCGAGCATGTATTATGATTCTTATTCACTTCTTGATATTAGAATTCTTAAAATAGTCAAGCTACTGCCCTCGAGCTTTCTATATGATCGGATAGTAAATGATTCATGAAAGTTTCTATTCCTGAAAAACTCTATAATAACTAATGATCATAACTCTTATAAGCTGTCTTGTATTAATTTGATACATGGCTATGATCCCTGAGGCTTTATTTTGATATAGTTCATAATGATGTCCAAAGAGTACTGAGTATGACTATTATCCTGATACTCGAGCGTTGATTAGTCTCTCTTATCTGTTGAGTCTCAAAAGATGATTTATATGCATATGGTTACTCACTCTCGCTCGTGCATCTTTTGTTATTACATCTTTCACCGAGTCCTTGCCGTGACACGTTCTCGTGCACGTATCCAGCGCATTGTTCACCGAGTCCCTCACTAGAGGGCCGGGACACGTTATATGTATATGTATATGATGATATGATGACATGATGATATAATGATACGGGGATGGCGGCCAGGATGGCATATGATGATTTTATTGACCGAGTCCCTCACCAGAGGGCCAGGACACGTTATATATACATATGTACAGGATGATTATCTAATTATGTCACTAAGTCCCATAACGGGTCAGGTATGATATTGACACGCATAATTTATGTTTCAAAGGCAAGTCTTGTGGTTTTCTGGTTATTGTACTAGTTTTCTATACTCCTTATTTCAGTATGATCCATTTCTATCGTATTTCATGCTTTACATGCTCGCACATATTCCGTGCGACCCCTTTCTTCGGGGCTGCGTTTCATGCCGGCGGTACGGAGTATACTCTCTTCGGTGATCCGCCAAACTTAGGATTTTATTCGGCTATCTTGGAGTGCTCCATTGTCCGGAGCCTAGGTTGTGGTACAGATCCTCTTATTGTATATATGTGTTTATCCAGGGGTACGGCGGGGCCCTTGTCACGACCCAACCTAGGGCCGTGACAAGTGACCGGGCTTACCCTGTCTAAGGATTCAACATTTACTACTAGCACCCAAATATGGCGATTCATAGACTTTTTTTTGAAATTCTAGATAAAACACTAAAGTCGATACATAACTTAAAGCGTCTTAAAAAGTATCGACGTATATACACATACATAAATATATACATGGTATAAGACAAGGCGGGCCGAAGAGACTACCGCTATTCGTACAACAACATAGTGGACGACAAGACCAAACAAGACCATAACACCCACGCGGCTTCGCGTACGTCTAAAAGTACGATTTACGAATATATACACAAAATGATACCAAAATAGGAACGAGCCTCCGGAACAAGTGGAGTTGTCCGACTCCTAGCGCTGGATTCCCCCTAAGTAGCTGGATCGCCGAGTCGCGTCCCTGTACCTGCGGGCATGAAACGCCCCCCGAAGAAAGGGGGTCATGCGGAATATGTCCGAATATGTGCGAGGATAGATAATAGCAACCGCGTAATTTAGGAAGAAAGAAGTCACAACCAACCCAATACTGTACCTCGTCCGTAAAACATAAATAAATACACAAAGCCCTAATACAAGCTTTAATAAATAATCGCAATCTAACTAACGTTTTCAAGGTAGGTAATACAATACATCACACGCGCCACTCCGGCGAAATAATAATAGCCCCGCCGGGCGTACCGCTTCCGGCTCGGATTAATAATGGCCCCTTCGGCATTGCCGCTTCCGCATAATAGTGATCACGGCCTTCGGGCGTATTATTAATGATAGTGTAAACATAAATAGTAAATGAAATGAAATAGTAAAACCTCGCACCCTTGCGGAGTGGTTTTGGAAAAATAGCACACTCAGCATAAGCCAAGGCCATAACGCATGTGCTCGCACGTAAGCCGAGGTCATAGCACACTCGTGGATCGGTGAGGCCATGGCTCACTCAAATACGTACCAAGGCCATAGCACACTTAGGCATGTTCGAGGCCATCGCACCCCATTCGGAGTGGTTTGAAGAGTTTAAATAATAAACCTCGCACCCTCTTCGTGAGTGGTTTTCTTTTTTAAGAGAAAATCCATTTTATGTTTCTTTATACAAAACTAGTTCTTTAGTTATTATTCCAAATAGAGTCAAGTGAAGCAATACACAAGTCTCGGGACTGTGGCCCACCTCGGGTCGAGTCGAGGCGGCAAACATGAATTACAAAGATTAGGCTCCCTTAAGCCATCCATAAAGGTTCCGGAGCGATTCAGTCCATTGGCAACCGTTACAAAGGTTTAAGCATTCTTTTGACCAAAGATAAGGATTTTAGTTCAATTGCGCCTTTCGAATGAATAGTACTCAAATTTAAACTCGGATTTCTATGAATAGAATAACCCCCGAGGCTCAAATCCAAACCTAGTACACCTAGGACATGCCAAATAAGGAAGGGATAGCTTTACATACCTTGATCGCGCCTTACGCTCGTCTGAGCTCCACTCCCGTCTCTACCAAAATCTACAATTGGTCATAGTTACCAAATAAGTTACAAGCTTTTAAGAACTCCAAGTTTAACTCCATATTTGCCTACCGAAATTCCTACAGATTTCCATAAATTCAACATCCCCGAGCATTAAACCTGGCTTAAATGACAACAA
>NW_026718179.1:0-13363 GCF_029784015.1 Lycium ferocissimum
GGATCGAACAAGACCACAATTGTTAAACAAACATTAATTCACTCCCTTTCTAACATCACCATACCACACGGCCAAGCACCTATTTTCCAACTTCAACCAAATTTATTCAACTTTCATTTCCAATATGAATTCCATCATAACCACAACTAAAATACCACATAAAATTCAATTCATCTCAATCATACCACATAGCTTCATACACGGCCATGCATGCATATCTAAATACATGCAAACTTCCATATTTCTATGCATTCAACTCATTTACATATACTACTACACAAGCAAACCTTCATAACATACTTAGAAAGAATGAATTCTTACCTTCCTTCTCAAGTTTCTTCATTCCACTAACTTGTCCAACGGCAGAAACCAATGAATCATCTTCCGAAATAATTGCACCACGTTGTAGAGGGACCTTGAATTGGTAGGAATATAGCAAGAAAATAATTTTTGGAACAAAATTTTTGAAGGTGAATTCTTGAAGGGGCTTGAATAGCCTTGTTGGTTCTTAAGTTTTTTTCTTGTTTTCTCCTTCTCATTTGTCTTTAAAACTCTAGAAAATTTATGAACCTTTGCCCCTTATATTCTTAGCTTGTCATGTGACCATGTCACATGACTTGAATTAAATTTTTGTCCCTTTTTTGTTGCCATGGCCGGCCACCTTCATGGGTTGGGCCTCATTTTTTTCAAATTTTGTCTTGCTAATTTTCCAAGCCCAATTTTATTTGCTCCACATTTTGATAATTCATGAAACCATTTTTTCGAAATTCCAATTTCGCCCCTTAGTCTTTTCCAATATTTCCCGTCACTAGTCTCCAAAACATCACATGCACGCTAAGTAGAATCCAATTGGAACCTCAATTCCCTACCATTCCGACTTATTCCCGATTTTTCCGAACACGCAAAATGCGAGGGTGTAACAATAACGGACAAATTCGACTCGGCGGCACTGGGAAAAAATGGAGCTTGCCGTCTCCATTTCGGAACATCTTCTATAACGGCTTGACTCGTACGGGGTACTGCCGCGGCATGAAACGCGACCCCGAAGGGGTCGATGCGAAAATGTGCGAGCATGTGAGGCATGCGATACGGAAGTAACGAGAACTATGGCCCGAACAGACGGAGGCGTCGGTACATACACTCGAATGCCGGACGCTTACCTTTCGGACACGTTCCATACATGCCGTCTCTTATGCCGGAAAAGGTGCGAAAAGTAAGTAGGTCAGACAGTGCAAAATGCTTATCTTACAATCACGGATCGCATGTCGAAGAGGGTGCGAGAAAATACGAGTGCACGGAGATGTCACCCGTCAGACGGAGTACAGAACGTACAGAATGCTCAGACAAGGTCATGTATCGGACGTAGACGTACAGAGCTATATCGAACAGACCCATAATTAGAGTCAGACGTACAGAGATGTATCAGACAGATTGTATCATATAACGGACAAACCACAGAACATACAGAATGTTCGGATACTGACATATATCGGACAGAATACAGAATGTACGGAGTGCTCAGATGATATTATACACCGCATATGCATAAAACGTGTCCCGGCCTACGATAAGGGACTCGGTGAATAGGATCATATATAGCGGACTCATATGTCAAATATGCAAACAACGTGTCCCGGCCCTTTATTAAGGGACTCGGTAGAATCATGCAGATCAGAATCCTGTGCCAAATATACATAACGTGTCCCGGCCCTCTACTGCGGGTCTCGGTGGATAATATCAAATGCCATCCTGGCCGCCATCCCCGTATCATCACAAGCATACACAGATAACGTGTCCCGGCCCGCAAGTACGAGGGACTCGGTGAACAATGCAGTGAAATGCGCACGAGAACATGTCCTGGCCCGGGACTCAGTGAATCAGAATCATACCGTAGAGTACGCACGAGAACATAACATGCCCTGGCCCGGGACTCAGTGAAAGATACATTAAGGCCATGCACGAGCAGAGTCGTGAGAAACCATATGCATATAAACCCAGACTCGATGGATACGTACACTTACCGACATATGAAGATCCAGAAGCAAGTTTCGGGGCCTTCCGAATTAGTATCAGAAGTTGTGGACATTTGAAGCGCAGAAACCTCTTCGGACTTTTCAAGCGATCCAGGATCGTGTATGAAGAACATTAAAGCTTACAGAGAATGTTCATATCAAAATACTTGTGTCAAATTCTTATATCACTACACTTATATCCGGATGCTTATATCAGAATTTCTCTTTCAGAATATTTACATTGGACTGCTTATATCAAAATATTCATATCAAATCATTCGTATCCGAGTGTTTATATCAAGATAGTCAAATCAGAATACTCATATCTGAGTTACCGGATACTTATAGCAAACACAAAACATTAGTTACAGATTTCCCTTGGCTATCGTACGGAAATAAGGCAATTAGTGCAATACAGTTAGGTCTCGGGGATTGTGGGCCCACCTCGGGTCAAATCGGGTAACAAACATAAAAACCTGGTCATTATGTCTCATTAGACTATCCTCGAAGATTTTAAGGCATTCCACTCTCGTTTTCAAAGGTTACGGACGTTTGGACATTTCCTTACAATAAAGCGTAAATTAGTTAGTTCAATTCCATTGAATGAATAGTAACTAAATTCAACCTCGGACTTCTAGAATTGGAGTGGTCCCCGAAGCACGTATTCAAGCTTATTACATCTAGGACATGCCAAAGAAAGAAAGGGTAAGCCTTACATACCTTTCGGACGTCTTATGCTCGTTCAATCTCGAATCCGTTTCGCCCAGAATTTGCAAATGGTCATGTTTACCAATTGTCAATAGTAGACTTTTTGCTTTCAAATCTTCCATTCTTCACTTGTCCACAAAAATTTGGGCAGCATCTCCTCTTGTAATTACTCCGTCCCGAGAATATGGCTCGACCCCGAATATCAACAACAACAACCACAACAATAACAATAATCATCAAAATCACACCAAAACGCATTCTAACATAAGAAATCTTCATTTCTATACACCACCTCACTTCCAATCCGACTATATCCATTCAACCCCATATCAACACTTATGTATTTATTTACTAATTTACAATCATTTAAACATAATCAAGAGTATTTCCAACAAGTTACATAACATTCCAACAATTCCCACCAAATACCAAACTCACCCGAAATTGTCTCCCAACTCAAGAACAACACTAACTACATCCCTTGCCATATTTAACATCATACATACGGCCAACACCTCCCATGTCAACTTCAAAATTTTCATTCATTCTCTACACATTACAACAACCACAACTATCAAATTACATTACATGAAATTGGTCCATATTTTCCTACACCACACACACATGCTCACGGCCACCTCCCACATTTCCAACTTCAAGCAAAGTCATTAAACTTTCATTTCCCATATAGAGTTCACAATATCCAAAACTAGAATGTTACATAAAAGCAACTCATCATGCTTATACCAACTACACACTCCCACGGCCACACATGCATGCATACAAATACCATGCAAACTTCCATGTTCTCATGAGTTATATCCTTTCCCACCTTTCACAACATAAATAAAGCCTTCATAACATGCAAAAAGGGATGAAATCATACCTTTCTTCACGACCTCCCAACTTGGCTAAGATGATGATTTTGTAACAAAAAGTGATTCTCTCCTTCTAAAAATTATACCATGTTGAAGAGGACCCTTTAATTAGTAGGGATACCACAAGAAAATAATTTTTGGAGAAGGATTTCAAAGGGGCAAAAATTCGAGGACATGGCCGAATGCCATGTCCCTCTTGCTCTTCATCTTTTCTTTTTCTCCTCTCTTTCAAATATGAACACCCCTTATATATATATATATATATATATATATATATATATATATATATATATATACATTCATATTACAAGCATGTGAGGGGCACATGCCCCTCTCTCTAGATTTTTCTTTCTTTTCCTTTTCATTTTCTAGAGTTTTTCTTTCTTTTATTCTATTATTTTTTTTAAAAGATGACTTATTATTTTAGTCATCCTTTTTCCATTCTTTTTCTTCACATGGCCAATATGGCCCTTTTGGAATTTTCTTGAATTCCCGTGAAATGACCATTTTGCCCCTAGCCTTTTTAAATATTTCCATGAACCATTTTGCGAATTTTCCTTTTTCGCCCTCAACCTTTCTCAATATTTCCCATGCAATAATAGTCATAAATTATATTTATAACAACTCGTACATCAAAATGATTTTTGAAAATGATCTCGTCCTTAACTTCCCACGACGACTTCGAAATATCCAAACGTACAAAGTACGGGCTATAACAGTTTCAAATCTCCGTACACCCCGAACACACATATCGTATCATCAAACATATCATAGGCCATATCACAGCATAACTCCATAAGCGGAACCGGCCACATGGGAGGGTCTCGAGAGCCGTAGCACGACATCTTGCCCGATTTGTCATAGTGCGCACGATCACAAACCGGCCCGGGACCGGCGAACGATATCATAGTAATAGGCACGAGCGAGGAGTGGTCACCGAAAACCATATGCATATACACCATTAAATTCCAAGACTCGACAAATAAATACATGTACATATACAATAGGATCAAAAGGCTCAAAGTAAGTATCGAGTACGTCGGAGTTAGTATACAAAAGATGTGGGCCTTTAGATTCACAAACTTTCGAAAAATACTTCATGCTGTTGTTTCCTAAAAATTTAGTATCATTCACATTAAGGATCTCTCAAATAACTTATGGAGTAAATCAAACGAACCTTAAATTCATGGACAAAGGTTCCCACTTTACATCGTACCTAGACGGATTAAGTAAAACAAACAAAGGAGGTCTCGGGACTAGTGGGCCACCCGAGTCCAAGTCGAGGTGGCGGACATAAATCACGAACATTAGACTCTATGGAGTCATCATGTAAGTTCAAACGATTCTATCACATTTGGGAAAAATTACGGATGTTCGAATAGTTTTCCAACCAAACATAAGAATTTTAATTCAATTGCATTGAATGAATAGTACCTAAAATCAGACTCGGATTTTCGATGAACAAAGTTGCCCCCGAGGCTCAAATCTCAACCTAGTATGTTTAGGACATGCCAAAAGAAGAAAACGGATAGCTTTACATACCTTTTTCACTTCTTACGCTCGCCCAAACTCAAATCCCGTTTGTGAAATCTCACAAATTGGTCATAGTTTGCCAAATATAAGTTTTCAAGCTTTTATGAATTCAAACTTAAATCCATATTTGTCTACCGAGAGAATTTGACAGCATTTTCCCTATAAATTCAACATCCCGATTTAACTCGACCAAATTTATCAACAACACATCAACAATACCAATAAGCACAATAATAGCCGTTAAGAATCAATTTAAACTCATTCTAGCATTAATAGTTTTCTTTTCTACATAGCCTTGATAACTTCCATTCAACTTCACAATTCCAAGCTAATATCAACATTTCCATATTCATTTACTAATCAAAATCATTCCAACACAACTCGGAAGTATTCCATACCATTATACAAAATATTTGCAAAATATCCAAAGAATCCCACGAAATCATAATTCATTTCAAAACCTCCGTTCTTCGACATAAATGTTCATAACACATTTTCATCTCCCAAATCCATCAACAACAACCATAATTCACATTTAGAATCTAACTTTCATAATTACATAAAAATTATATAAAAAATCACATAATTTCCCATAACAACATACTACCAATTCCAATGCCAACTTAAATCGTTAAACCTTTATTTACGTCATCAATGTCATAACGACACAACTAGCAACCTAAATGAATTTCATTTCATTCTCTTCCTACATCATACATACCACACGGCCACACACCCTTCACACACACACACGGCCATGCACACACACACCACAATTCCATAATCTTCATTCAATTCTAATCATTATAACATATACCTCTTCCATAACATAAAAGAATAGAAATCTTACCTTTTTCTTCAAATTTCAACTTGCCGCAAACGTTGTTCTCTCGCTTAACTAATTATACCACGTCGAAGGGCATCTTGGACTTGTTAAGAATTCAAGAAGAACAAGATTTTTGAATCAAGATTGAAAGACTTAGAAATTTTTTTTCTTTCTTTCTTTCTCATGCTTGGCCGAATGGCCTCTTGTGGTGCTCTTCAAGTTTTTTTTTTTTTTTTGCTTCTTGAATTTTCTTGAACATCATCTCTCCTTATATTAGTTAGTCACATGCTTAATCACATGATCATTTAAATGGGTTTGGGCCATGGCCTATGGCCGGCCACCCCCCTCACTTGGGCTTCAATTTCTCTTTTTTTTAGCCCAATGATTCATGGATCACATTTGTAATTCCCGAAACTAATCCCCAAAATTCCAATTTTGCCCTTGACCTTCCTCCGTATTTCCGCATCAATATTTTTCACGAATATCACACATATGTTAAATAAAATAAAACATAGCCTTATTTCTCACAAGGCAAGATTATTCCAAATTTTTCAAATGCGCAAAAACACGGGATATAACATCAGATATAATAGATATGGGAACTCCGTGAAGTCTTACTATCTCCTTAATATATAACTTTGCATAGTCCTCAGCTGAATAAGTAGTCTGATTTGGAAGAAAATGGGCTGATTTTGTCGGCCATCTACAATAACCCATATGGAATCATACTTCCGTGGAGTGCGAGGTCAACCTGGAACGAAGTCCATATTAATTGCTTCCCACTTCCAAGTCAAAATTTCCATCTCCTGTAATAATCCACCAGGCTTCTGATGCTCGATCTTAACCTGTTGGCAATTCGGGCACTGAGCAACAAACTCTGCTATGTCTCTTTTCATGCCATCCCACCAGTACAAGCATCTAAGGTCATGATACATTTTTGTAGACCCCGGATGAATAGAATAACGGGCATAGTGTGCCTCTCCTATAACCTGTCGCCGTAGCCAACCTCGGTACACATAATCTACCTCTATATAGTAGTATACCGTCGGTGTAATCTCGAATAGGGTCCTTCTCTTTTTCAAAGGTTGTATCCCTATATTGTGCCGAAATAGGGTCCTCGTAACGACGTAGCTTCACCTCTTCCATAATAGAGGATTCGCAACTCTCGGACGTAAACCCCACTATCTCGAGAATCGACCAAACGGACTCAAGACTAGCTGGTGATAAATCTCACGGACTATTTCTTTCCTTTACGGTTGCACGTCCGTCAAGGCACCGACTTACCCCGGCTAAGTGCATCTTGCTACAACATTCGCTTTCCCTGGATGGTATAGAATATCAACATCGTAATCCTTCGAACTCTAGCCATCTTCTCCGCAAATTGACTCTTGCCTTAAAGATATCTTTGGAGGCTTTTGTGATTCGTATAAATATCAACATGCACGCCATATAGATAATGCCTGCGTATCTTCAAAGCGTGAATCACCCCGCTAATTCCGGATCATGAGTAGGATAATTTCTTTCATGCTTCCCGAGGCTGGGAGGCATAGGCTATAACTGCCATGCCGCGTGCTAATACACAACCTAGCCCAACACGGAAGTATCACAATAAATGACATAGCCATCGGTCCCTCGTAAAAAGAGTTAAAAGCGGAGGCGAAGTCAACTTATCTTTCGAGAATGAGCTTTGTTCCAACGTCGATCTTTTTGGAACTTAGTGCGCCACGAAGTTAGCCTCGTTAAAAGCACCTGAAATCAAAGCAAACTTCTCCACAAATCTCCGTAATATCGCTAACCCCGGAAAACTACGTACCTCGGTAGGTGTCGTAGGTCTAGGCCAAGTCTTTACGGCCTTAATCTTCGTATGTATCCACACTCGATATATGCGGCTCCAATAATATGCCCCAAGAATGCTACTAAAGTCAACTGGAATTCACATTTAGAGAACTTAGCATACAATTTTGGTCTTTGGAGCACCCCAAGTACCGTTCTCGGATGATGCATGTTTCTCTTACGATCGTGAATAGATCGAGAATATCATCGATAAATACAATCACGAACATATCTAGGAATGGCTTAAATACCTGGTTCATCGGATCCATAAAACTGTGGAGCCATTGGTCATCCCAAAGACATCACCCTTTAAACTCATAGTGCCCGTATCGGGTCTGAATGCGATCTTTGGAATATACGCCTCTCTTACCCGCACTGGTGATAGCGACCCCAAGCAGTCTATCTTTGAGAAACACTTGGCACCACAATTTGGTCAAATAAGTCATCAATCTGGGGAGGGGATATCTATTCTTTATGGTCACCTTGTTCGGTGTGTCTATAATCAATACACATGCAGCGACCAATCTTTCTTTCTCACGATTAGTCTTTGGTGCTCCCCAAGGTGATGTCTTGGCCTAATGAAGCCACTTCTCTAACAAATCCCTCAGCTGTTCCTTCAATTCTTTCAGTTCTGCAGGTGCCATTCTGTAAGGAGGAATAGATATGGGTTGAGTATCTGGCAACCCATCTATAGTGAACTCTATTGTTATATCTCGCATTTTGTACGTTGGGATATTCCGTGTTAGTTGCGACAAGTTAAGGGCAAGGCCATTTTTCGGTTTTGTTTTAATACGCAAGCCGCTTATGAATATTATTATTGGCATGGAATGTTAAGGGCGAACTTGGAATTTGGAAATTTTAGTTCATGACATGTTGGAGTAGGCCCCACTCTTGGTTGGCCAAATTTAATAAGCTCAAAATTATGAGGGGTGCATGTGCTCATTCTATATTTGTAAGGGCCAAACATATATATTATGGATGAACAAGTCAAATTATTCATCCTTCATGATTTAAAGAAATTTCTAGAAATTTGAAGAAAAGTGGAGAAAAAAAAAAAAAAAGAAAGCAAAGAGGTGGCCGGCCATGTGCATGGCCATGTGCCACTACTAGTATATAAGTGATGAAAAATAAGACACACTTCATCATTTTGTGCTCTAGAAATTTCAAGAGAGAGATAGGGAGAAAAAAAAGGGGAGTTCGGCCAAAGGTAGGGGCTGGCCGGAACTTGCCCCTCCAATTTGATCATGGAAAATTATTCTCCTTCTAGTTTTCTACTAAATGGAAGGTCCTCTACCATATGGAGTAGTTGTTGGAAGAAGAAAACCATTTGTTTTGCAAGGAGCAATCCGAGAGTTGAAGAGCATGTGGAAGAAGGTAAGGTTCTATCTTTTCTTTTTGCATGTGTTATGGACGTTGGAGTGTGTTGTAGTGTGTTGAAACGGATAAAATTCATGAAGTGTGCGTGATTGGTGTGGTGGCCGAATGGTGGGTGTTTGGTGTGGAAGAGATGAATTAATGTTATTTAGTGTTCTAGTGATGTTGTTGTGGATATTATGATGTAAAATGAATGTTTGATGACTCATGTTGAAGTTGTAGTGTTGTGGGCTGTTTTGGAAAATTAATATGAGTCTAATATAGTTTCTTGGATTTATGGAAATAATGTTGTAAATGTGTGGATTATGGGTGCCATTGATGAATTTGGAAGGAGGAAATGTATTGTCGTTGTTCCTATGGAAATTGGTAATTTCGGGTCCAATGGTGTGTTGGATGGATTATTTTGAATATCGTATAAATTGCTTGGAATGTTCTTAAATCGTGTTTGAATGGTTTCGGAGTAATACTTGAACGTATGATCGATGAAGTTGGCTTGATTGTATGCGGTTTATGGAATGTAAATGAAATGTCGTCGAATTATGTGGAAGAAGGTTGTTGATATTAGAATACGTTTTGAATTAATTATCGATATTGTTATTATGATTGTTGGTTTGGTTGTTGTGATTTGGCCGAGTTGAATTCTCGGGGTTGTTGGATTTATAGGGGAGATGCTGTCGAAATTTTTGTAGATAAAGTGACGGCTTGGAATTGGGTTCTTTAATGCTTATGGCTAATGTCGGATGTCTAATGACATTATTGTAGATCGTGTGAAGCCGAGACGTAAGTTGGAGTAGCATAGAGGGCGGCCAAGGTATGTAAAGCTCACCTTTCTTTCTTTGGCATGTCTTAGTTAATGTAGGCTATGATGTAATCCCCGAGGTAACTCTGTTCCTACGATCCGAGCATGTCCATAATACTTATTTGCTTCTTAATATCCGTATTCGTAATGTAGTTAAATTATGGTTTTTATGCCTTTGTATGATTGAATATGAATGTGCATAAAAGATTATGTTCGTAAAAGAGTCGGAAACTACGAACGTCGTAACTTTCACATATGGGCTCGGATCGCTCGAAAACGCTCGTAGGAGGTTCTAATGTATAACATCCCCGACTTTCATAGGCGGGCTCGGACGTTTGGTACTTGTCCGTGGGCCGCAAGAGCGTTCGTTGTATAGTTCTAACAACTTGTTAATATAACTTAATATGGTTAATAATCTGACTTCCGAATATGATTACTCACTTATCTGTTAAGTCTGAAATGAGAATTCGTATGTATATGATTTTGATATGTAACTATGATTGATAAAGTTTTATTTGATATGTTTCCGAGTAATATCCAGAAGAGATTTGATTTGACTAATGCCATTGGCTTGTAAATGATAATTCGTTTGCTCGATACAGTTAAGTACATGCAATTGTTGTGAATGGCATATAGATCCCACGATTAGCATAGTACACACTTTTGTTACTTCCTTCGGAGTCACGGCCGGTACTATCGTGCGCAATCCGAAGTATGATGAGCGTCTGATATATGATATGATACGAAGTATGATGAGTTTTGAAATATGATATGATTCTGATATGATATGATATGATGTTATGATGTGTGACGGAGATACGGAGATATGAAACTTCCGAAGTATGATGAGTTGTGGCTCCCGGCGGGGAGGGGCGACCCGTTCCGTCCGCCACCGGGTCTATTACGGACCGCATAGGCAATATGATATGATAATCTGATGATCTGATGACATCATGGTTTGATAATGTGATGATCTGATAATATAATGAATCTGTTCTGATAACACGGTAATATGATGATTCCGTTTAATCTGATAATACGATAACATGATGATTACATTTTAATGAGACGATGTGATAATATGATGATTAATAGATGTGATGATATGATAGTCACATTGATTAATTTTACCGAGTCCCTCAACGGAGGGCGGGACACGTATATATATATATATATATATATATTCAGAAATACGATCTGTTTATTTCGGAGCCGGTGGTGGGGCAAACCCAGTGGCGAAGCAAAATTCCGCACTGGTTTAGGCGAATCTGTTAGAACCCGTATTTTTGTGCATTGGAACAATCCGGATTAATTATGATAAGTTGAGGACAAAACTATTCCGGGATACAAAGTCGGGATTTTTGACCTTTGAATTTTTTTTAAGACATAAGTTGTTCATGAATTTGTTGGTATGGAATAATTAGGAGAATTTGGGACCAAAAGTGATAAAATTGGAAGTGGAAAAGTCATCCATTTTTTCTATGGTGGCCGTGTAGTGTGGACTTGGCCTACACCATTTTTGTGTCAACTTATAATTGGAACAACACATTAATGTGGGCCAAGGGACCCTTGACTAAGTCTTGCATTGTTAAAAGATGACCACTTCATTTCATTTCATTCATAACACTTAGAAAAAAATTGAAGAGTGAAGAACACCACAAGGGGGTTCTCGGCCAACCAAGGGAAAAACCAACCCTCATTTCTAGCCTTCCCAAAAATATTTTGTTGATGCTAACCCACTATATTGAGGTCCCTAAGTAGCGTGGAGGTGTCGTTGGAGCGATCAATCCATTAATTTTCATCCTTGGAAACCCTAGGCTATTGAAAAGTTGAAGAAGAAAGGTAAGAATTCATTATGTTTTATGTATTATGAAGGTTGTATGTTTGTTGTAGTATGTTAAAATGGAGGAAAATCATGAAATAAGGCATGTTGGAAGTGAGTTGTGTGTGTGGTGTTTTAGCCGTGTAGTGTGTGTGTGTTGTGTGATATTGAAGCAATGAATTAAGCTTAGTTGGCATTATTATGATCATAGTAAGGTGAAGAACGATTGAGAATCATCCATATATGTATATGTGTAGTGTTGGTCGAAATGGGTCATACTATATGACAATGAACGAATTGATATCGCTTAATGTTTTAGTCATCGTCATTATGAATTCTATGTTGGAAATGAATGTTTAATGGCTCAAATTGATGTTGTGATTGTTGTGGACTGATTTGGAGATTTTTGTACATTTAATGTAATTTGTGTATTGATGATAATAGCATTGTTAGAATGTGAATTGTGGATACAAATCATGATTTGAAAATGAGGAATGGGTTAAGTGAGGTTCTCGGGTTTTTGGGGCTGAATTCGGCTGGATTGGGGAAAATTTTGGATGAATGTTGTATGAATTGCTTAGAATGTCCTTAAATATTGTTGGTATGGGTTCGGGTTAGTATGTGAATGTATAAGCGTCGATCTTGGCTTGAAGGTAAGCCGTTGAATCGAATTCATGAATGTTGTCGAATGATGGAAAAGAGAGTTATTATTGTTGTTTTGTCTTTCGGATTGGTTGTTGATGTTGCTAGGTTGGTTATTGTTGTTGTTGTTGATTGTTTTGGCCGAGTTAAATTCTCGGGGTGGCCTATTTACAGGGGAAATGCTGCCCAAATTTCTGTAGAATTAAGGGCAAATTTGGAATTAAACGCCTAAACAACCATATCTAATGTTTGGCACATTATGGCTTGTTTGTAGACATTGGGCATCCCGAATCGTAGGTTGGATTTGGCTTGAGTTCGGATTATATTGGAGAGCGTTTGAGGTGTTACACCTCGGAAAAATTTCCCGTTGGTACGCAAGTGGACGAACTAGTGATGAGAGCGAGGAGTACGAGTCAATTATGTTTCATGGGCAATGTATGTAAATGGATGGGAATGAATAGAATAAAAAAAAAAAAGTCTAGAAATGTGAAAAAGTTGAAAGTTGGCAAAACTGCCCAGTGGTCATGAAGTCCAAATACGGACCGTAAAGTGGAATACGGTCCGTAAATAGCCAGGTCATAAAATGGCATGCAAAGGTTTCAACTTTCTGCCAGTGGAGAAATGGTTAAATATGACCTGGTGGACGGACCGTAAAGTGAAATACGGCCCGTAAACCATGGTCGTAAATCACCATGCATGCTGCCAAGGTTTCGGATTCGCAGGTTAAAGACGACCACGAGGGACGGTCCGTAAAGTGGAATACGGACCGTAAACCTCCATGGACGACCCTTGCTCACCTCAAAGACAGATTTCGATTCATTAAATATGAGGACCAAGACTTATTTTATTTCATGTCTACACTACACCACTTCTCTCTAGAATCTCTCTCTACATTTATTACCATGTTTTCAAAGGGTATTTGAGGAAAAAAAATAA
>NW_026718180.1:0-13406 GCF_029784015.1 Lycium ferocissimum
TGTTGAAGGTTTCCCCCTTGGGGCCCCCCAAGCTATGGTATATATATTTATATGTATAAAAATGTAGGGGGGGAAAAACCCGGGAAAAAGGGGGGCCCCGGGGTTTTTTTTCCACCGAGGGTTTTCCGGTATGATTTTTGAAAAAAAATCCCGGACCGGGACGTGAAGGGAATTTAAACTTTTTCCGAGCCGAATCTTGTTATTATGATATACTACCCGTTTTTAAATACTAGAATACTAGCTATGCTAGAACTATGATATACTAATACATGATTTTTTTACGCCATCCACGATACTATGACAAAAATTCTTTTTTCATCCTTTAAAAAAAAAATGTTTTTTTTTCAAAAGGAAAATCAAGCAGACGTTTCCCCAATTTAAAAGTTTCCAGCAGGGGTTTCCCTTGAATTCTGGATATATCCATGACCCCAGGGGATATTTTCCTTGTAATCTAGTTTTTTTTTTACGTTTTTTTCATGTCTTACATACTCTTTAACCTTTATTTGTCCCGACGCCCCTTTGGGGGGGCCCGGGGTTTCATGCCCGAGCCCGGAAGGCCAGGGATCCTGGGTTTCCCCGGACTTTTTTACGGCCCCCGGGTTTTTTCAAAGCCCCGGCCCTTGGGCCCCTATTTTTTTTAATATTCAAAAGGCAGGTTTGGGCCCTTTCCATGTATATGTGTACTAGTTGAGGTTCGTAGGAGGTGGCGTTTGTTTTTGATCCAACCTCCCCTTTTGGGTATGATTGATGAGAAATTAAGCCTATGTTCGTATTTGTGCTATTTTTTTAAGCTAGTTAAAAAACGATGTAGAAAAATACGTGTAATAAAAGTGGGGGTTCCCCCCGGGCTCCGAATAGGGGTCGGGTTCCACCCAAAATTTTAAGAAGATGGGGGGTGGGGGAAAAAGGGGCCGCCCATCCCCAAATGGGGCCCCTTTTGTCTTATTCGTAAGAAAGAAAAGGGAATTTTTGGGGATGTTTCGATTATATTTTTGAATAAAGTAAAATAAAGAACAAAAAATTAACTTTCGGGATCGATGTTTTTTTTTGATAAATTTGGGAAGGGGTTATGGTTTTCTAAGATGACCCGGGGTTGGGGAATACCATAAAGGAGAGTCAAAGAAAAAATATTCAAACCCTTTAATAGAATGGTCTTTTAAAATTTTTGGGTGTATTTGGTTTTGACTAACGCTCCGGGGATAATTTGATGAAGGGTTTTAAAACGGGCCTTTTTTGGGATTTATTTAAAATTTGTGTTCACAGACATCCTAGTATATTCGTGGGAAAAAACACCGGGGAACATTTGGGGTCCGCCCTTTGGAGTTCTTACCCTGGGGAAATTATATGCTAAATTCTCAAAATGTAATTCTTTTGAATCGAATTTTTCCGGGCCAACATCTCAAAGGGTTTTTGGGGGTCAATAAAAAAGTTTTAAAATTTTTTAAGATTTGGCGGGAAATTTTTGGCCCGAAGCCCTAGCTTTCGGGATTCATTTAAAGGGAAGTTTTGGGGAAGGTTTTCCTCTATTTCGGACCATTGACGAACCCAAGCAAGGGCCCCCAAACCCCCGGGACCGAGCGTGAGCGAAATTTTGGGGGAAAATTTGAAAAACAAATTACTTCCCCTCCCCCTTCCCCGGGGGACCGAAGGTTATGGGTGAAATTGGATCCCCCGGGGGGTTGGGGGAACCGAGCAACAAAAGGGGGTGCTTTCCCTTATCCCAAAAAAGGCGAAAACAGAGAAGAATTATCCAACCCATGACCTTGAATTATTTTGCGGCCCATTCACGCAAAGAATTTATTATTTATACTTGTCCAGTGGATATCTACAGAACCCACGGCTTTAAATATTTTTTCAAAAAAAGGAAATTGTTTTCAAGGACAGGCGGGGGAGCTATTGAAGGACGAAAAAATTCATACCTTTTCGGAAAACAATTTGGTGCTTCAAAATCTCAAAGTGGGCCATTTGGGCCCGGGGGGAAAAAGGAAAGGAATTGGGCCCGGCCCCCCCCAACTAGCTAGTTAAGGGTTCGCTTAAGGATTTGGGGAAAAGGGGGAGTTACTAGTTCCCCAGTTTGTCCAAAAAGAAAGAAAAAAGGCGCCAATGGGGTTTCCCAAAAGAGCCATTATATAGATACATTTTAAAAAAAGAGAAGTCATTTTTTCGAATTGGGGAGGGATTTCGGGTTCAAAGGGTAGGGTTTTTTTGGATGTTGGGGGGTTGGCTCGGATTCAAGGCTCTTACTCTCGTTATTCCGTCTACCCAGAGAAAAGATGTACCGGGGGGATTCAAAAAAGGTATTGGGGGAAGGAAGGAAAGGATATAGGGGAATTGTACTAAATGTCCGTTGTCAACAGTGAAAGGGGAAAGCCCCGGGAAACCCGGCGGGGCAACAAGAGAGGAAATTTCCCAAACCCCAAAATTAAATCAATATGGATTTTGTTGGGGGTTTACCTCGTTCTGGGGTAAATACGACATTTGGGGAAAAAAAAAGGTTCACGAAATCGACATTTTTAACCCCTTTATTTACATACCGGCAAGGGGGTATCCCGGGATTATATCTGGAGATGGGAAAACCCCATGGCATCCGTGTCTATCATTCCGACGGGAACGGTTCACCCGGTTTTTAAAAAGCCCTTTTCCCAAGAAGGTTTGGGGCACTGGGGGAAAAATTTAAAAAGGCTTCCCCCCCCCACGGACGAGGGAAAAGGGAACGCGGATTCAAATTTTGAGGATATTTTCGGGTTTTTTGTGCTTTGGATTTTGGAAGGAAATAAGTTTATTTACCCTTTTGAAATTTCCCAGGTATAAAAAATTTTTCCATCCCCGGATTGGGAGGCCCCTTGAAGTTATACCAGGGAAGGGGGGACCCCCTTTGGGATGGTTTGGGGGAGAAACACAAGTTAATAAGCCCCGGAAATTGACCCCTCAAGCGGGAGAAACAAAACATTCGAGCCCAATTGTTGAGGCCTAAAGCCGAAAAGTCTTATGGGGACCTCGCCGACAATTTTAAAATTTCAAGTCAATGACAAAAGGTTTTTTGAAATTGGCCAATGGGGTATAATGATTTAGGGAAGGAAAACTTAGTCCTGGTATATCAACCCTAAAATTGACGCAGGGGGAAAGGGGCCATAAGGGACTTACCTCCAAATTTAAACCCCTGGCCCTCCGGTTTTTCATGTATCGATGCCCGAAAAGCTTTGGAGATCCTCCCAAAAAAGGTCCCCAAAAAAAGTTCCATTCAAGAAAAATTGGCAAAAGAAACCCCTATTGCCATATTAGATGGGAATCCAAAAACTTAGAAACAAAGGGTAGCCTGGGTTAAAGTTTTTGGGAGGAACGAAAACCGGAAAAAAATGCCCGGGGGTTTTAGGAGGCTTTTGGCCCGAATACCCCTTTATTTTCACCCCCAAAAAGGGGGCTCAAAAAACCCCGGGTTTTTCCCCGGTATAAATTTTTTTCTTTTTTTGGGGTTTTGGTCGTTTGTGGCCTTTTATTATTGTGTTGTACCCCCGGGGGCAAATTTATTCGGGGGCCGGGATGGGTAGTGTAAAATTTGGGGGGGGAAAAACTCCGGCGGAAACCCCCAAAAAAGTTCCCCGAGAATTTAACATTCGAGGACGAATGTTCTTGGGGGGAGTAATCCCTTCCCAAAATTTCATGTCTTTGGGTCGTAAAGGGGGACTAACGCAACCCTTAACAAAAGGGGCCTCTTGAAATAAAGGGGGTATTTGGCAACCTTAGAGGAGGAAAAAGATTTCTAAGTTAGGTGACCTGGGGAACTAGGTTCGTCAAGAAGCGAAGTATAATTTGGGTTTTTGGGGATATTTCAGGTTTCGAACTAACGCATTTTTAAAAGAAGGTCTTGAGGACGAGTTATAATGTTCGTTAGATTATTAAAAAAGTTTAAAAACAAGTCCCAAAAAGGGTTCCAAAAGGATTCGAGATAAACCCGGCCCGACAAGGATAAAATTAAAAAAAAATTGGGATTATACGGTCATATATAACCGATATTTTATCCCGGCCCGTATACCGACCGTAAAACCCCTTTCGTTGAAGGGTAGTTTGGAAGAAACATCCCGGCCCATTATACAAACCGAAAATTTTTAAAAGTCCGTATAGTAGACCGTACCCGGTCAGTCCAAATTTTTTTTTATATATGAACAACCCTTCTTCTTTTTTCTCTTTCCCCCTTTCCAACCCTTCTTAAATTTAAATTTTCTCCTATCCCTAACACTATCTAAGAGGGAATAAAGGATCAAACATCCAAAGTTGGTAGAATAAAAGGTTAGTTTTGGGGTTGATGGTTTTTAAGAATCTTTTTTGGGATTGGGAGTTTTCCAAAGGGGGTATTCTCTAAAAGATCATCTCCAAATTCAAAGGGAGTTTTACGATTTTTTTCATGTTAGTAATGGGGGAGTATTTAAGAACTTGAATTAGAAACAAGTTTTTGGAGTATGAGCTTAAGTATGCTAATAAGGGGTAGATGAGGGGGAAAAAAGGGTTTTAAAATTTGGATTCATGGTGAAATTAGGAGTATAATCTTGTTATGAATGACCCCAATGATTTTAATGGAAATGAAAAAAAATTTTTAGTTGTATTATAGCTATGGTTAGGAGAATCGGGAGGAAATTTTGGGTTAAATAAGGGGTAATTTCGGGGGAATTTACGTGTTATAATATTATGTGTGTTGTTATGATGTTAGGGAGTTTTTTTAATATAAGGAGAAGTTGTCAAAAGGGGGGAGAAACCCCGGTTTGGGTTTTCGTTAGTCTTGGGGCTTTATTTAAAAGCTTAAGTATATTTCCCAACAACCCCAATCTTCGTACGAACCCTTTTAATGTGAAGGAGCCCGGGGAGCTCTTAGTCGACATCTTTAAAGGGAGATAAAAAGGAAAATAAGGCTATCCCCTTCCTTTCAAAGGTTTGACTTTTGTTTAAAATTTTTTCTTTCTCCCTGACCTTCTTACTCCCTAAAGAAAAAAGGGAAGAACTTCAAGAACCTTTTACAGATACTTTCCCTTTTCCATAAGGTTGAAAATTTGGCTTCTGATGCGGGATTTTCTTGCTTTGATTTCTTGAACCTTCTTCTTTTTTGTCCTCCCCAAATAGAGTTCCTTAAAGGGGAGACGTAGCGAGAGGATGATGCCATAATGAAATTTGGAGGTTCATGCCCTTTACATCACCCCGATAAAGTCGTAGCTTTTATTTGGGCTCCCCGAAAAGCTGTTTATATTATAGTGTATATGATAGTATGTGTATATAAAAAGGGCAGGGGAAAGGGAGGCGCTTAAAGCATAGCCACCGATCGGGGGTATTTTATGATATCGTCCCGGGCGCGGGGTATAGGGTAAGGACCCCCCCTTCGTTCCGCCAAAAATATTGATATATGATGATATATGGGTCGGGTACTTTGAACTATATGATAGGGTGATATTTACTTTATAAACTTGCATGCATGGCTCCCCCCCCAAGAGGGAAAGTCAAAGGTTTTCTTTTTTAACTTTTTTTTCCTTTGTTTTCCTTTTTTGTTATAATCAACCCAAAATCCTCGGACCGGGCGTCCGACGCCCTTTTTTGGGGCGGTTTTTTTCGCCCCGGGAGACGGGAGACGACCCGGGCCCTTCCCCCGGGGCCCACCGGCACAGGGAGCCTTTCATTTCCGGGAAAATTTTCTTCCCGGGTTTTTTGGGGCTACTTGGATATGGCGGGGGCCTATCCCCTCCTCTGACTTCCCCCCGTTTTCCAGGCTCGGAAAACCCGGGGGTAGTGATGTTATGGACCCTTTGTAATTTCCCCTATATCATTCTTTTGTTGCCAAAGGGGATCTATATATATATATATATATATATATATATATATATATATATATATATATATATATATATATATATATATATATATATTTTGCACGTGTTTTGATGAAAGGATGATCGGGTAATGATAAAAATCACCAGGGGACTATAGTGCCCCGGGGGGGATAAGGTAAAGGGCGAACCCCCGCCCCGGTGGGCCCCGGGGACCCCCTTCTGGCCCCCTTGGGCGTGACTCATATCCTTTTCCGAAAGGGTCTCCCGGAAAAATTTTGTGGAAATAGTATTGGGTTAAAGATTTAGGTTGAAGGGTCAATTGGGAAAAAGAACCACCCACCCCCCGGGCCCTCCATACCCCCCAAACCCCCTTTTAAAACTCCTTGTTGGTTTTAATTTTTGGAAAAATTTGTTCCCATCTCCTTCTTCATTAATTTTGAAACTAAAAAAGGGGGAAATAAAAAGGGATTGGAAAAATTTGGGGCCGTTAGTGAAAAAAAAGGGAAGGTTATGGGGGCTGGGGGGAGGGTGATATATGGCGGGGGAAGTGTGGAAGGAAAGAAAAGGAAGAGATTAAAAAAAAATTTAAAAAAATTTTAAAAAGGCCCCTTTCGGCTTTTTTTGATGTGAAAAAAAACCCCAACTTACCAACTCGGGAAAAAGTTTTCTAATTGGGAAAAAAAATTCCCGGGGAGTCTAAGTGCTCAAAAAAAACAAAACAGGGGTTCAACAGAAAAAAAGGAAAGCTTTTTGGTCAATTTTTTGTGGTTTCGCAAAATTTAAAAAAGTTGCAAGTACTATAGAACCTCTTTCATGTTCATGACTAAAATATGATTTGGGCATTTGAATAGTCAAACTAGAAGGATAAAGAAATCAAATTCATGTAAATGTATGAACTTGAGTTGATCGATCCCCAATGTTTCCAATGGGAAAATAGATAACACCACCTTTTTCTTGGGCTTTTTGTGGGTGGAAATTTTAACCCGAAAAAATACGATCAATTTTTTTTTAATTTTTTATTTTGTTTAATTGTTTTGTTCTTTTAAACAAGTATTAACCGACCAAACCAGGACTGCCATCAGTCTGCTAATTTAGGGTTAAAAATTTTGAAAAAGTAAAAGAAAGTACTTAGTTCCAAAGTATCTGGGGAATTTTCCCCAAAAAATTTTTTTAAACCACAACACTAAAGGACTCAGAACTTACTTTTGTAGGGTTAAACATGTAACTTCATTTGACATTTGACCGAACTAAATAATTTTTTATTTCACTTTTTTAAAAGGGCAACACCAATTTCGCATTTGGATGTTGAACTATAAAAATCTTTGGGGGATAAGGGGGTATTCGGGAACCAAATACAAGATAAATTTTAATGTCAAACTTAATTTGGGGTATCCCAACGATCTCTCAAATTTGAGAATATTTTTTATTCCGAAAAATAAAATAAAATTAAAAAAATTTTAAAAACCTAAAAAAAAATTTAAATTTTAATTAAAAAATAAAAAATTAACCAAGTTTTTTTAGCCATTTCATTATTTTGAGGCAGCGGGGGGGGGGGGGTGGATTTTTTAAGGAGCCAATTCTAGGGGGCCAAGTATATAGTTTAAAAAATTGTAAAAAAAGAAATTTCAACTTCATGCATGTGAGCTTAGTCATATTACAGTTTTCAATCTTGGGTGAAAATTTATTTTAGTAAGCTTTTTCCCAAACAAAGTATTAATTTGGTTTTTGAAAGATCCCTACTTATAGTATCAACATGGATAGCGAGAGTTTCAGATGAATCATGAATGTAACCCAATTTAATTTAAACAAGTTCAAGGAAATTTGGTTTGGGATTTTCGACATAAAAAAACTCATATATACTTAAAATTTTTTTTTAATTTCAAAAATATAATAATTTATTAATCCAAAATTTTAAAAATTTATGTACTCGTTCAAATCCAAAACAGTTTATGAAATATTTATATAACCGACCTTGACTTATTGAAATTTTTAAACCCTCCCCTACAACCCATATTAGTATCCCAAAATTTTTACTTGTGTCTTATCTTTCCACTTCTCCATATTTTGTTATTTTACAAGAAACTAAGTTTTAAGAAGAAAGAAAGATTTTTTTTTCCCCCTTCCAAAAAATTTCCCCGCTTAAAATTTTTCCCTTTTTACCAATGCTGAAAAAAGGGAAAAAGAGGACTAAAACAGATCAAGTTTTAATATAGGCATACCTATTCGACTACTATTCCCAAATTTTTATTCTTTTTACGTCATCACTTAAGTTATGTACATACGAAAACTTCAATAAGAATGAAAAAGAAATAAATATTTGAAGAAAAGAAAAAAATATTTTGATTTATAATTCATCACACGCAGCCATTGATTTTTCCCCTTTATGTTCGTGTGATACGACTTCTATAAATCCATCCAACGGTCCAAACCCAAAAAAAACCCCTTGAAACAATTTTTCCCACTATCAAACTTTTTTCCCTTATTAGCAACAAAAAATTCTCCCAACTTATAGAAAAATAAAATAAAAATAACCTACCGTGAATCGGGAAATTCAGTAAATTTTATTCTTACCTTTGATGTCATCTCAGGTAATCACTATCACTGTCAACAGTCCTTGAAAAAAAAATCCACGTGGCACTTTAGTGGGACCTACTAGGGAGTACACGTCATGCTGATTGGTAAATGGAGCCAATGAGCTAGAGATAGATCTGTCGAAATTTTTTTATAATGAGTAAAGCATAAATATGATATGGTGCGTGAGGAAGTATTTTAATACAATGGGACCCCCACTTCATCTGTGTTTTTCCTTTTTTTCTTCTTCCACGTTTTTTTTTTTTCAGTCATTTCACCCCATCTTTCCTCTTTTTTTTATTTTTTTTTTTCATCAAATTTTTAAAAACTTTATTATATACATTAAATTTTTTTTAAAATAAACCCTTTCCCTTTTTTTTATTCAATTTTTCCATTTTTCTTAAAAAAACAGTTAAAATCCGACAAATTTAAAAGAAAATAAATGTCACTCCAAAAAAAAAAAAAAAGATAACCAAAAATGAATATACGATACTTTTAAAAATAAAAAACCGTAGGAAATTTATTGAAAAATTTTTTTTTCCTTTTAAACTTTTGGATATATTATTCAAAAATGCTACATTTTGTACCCGGGGGAAAAATCAAAGTTCTAAGTATCTCAAAGTAGGGTTCCCAATTCACGGGTTTTGGGATTTCTTGGTTTTCCCCAAAAGAATTTAAAGGGTCTCAAAACCTCGCCTAGTTCTGGGGTTTTTGTTTTCTTTCAAAAAAAAAAAAAAAAAAAGTAAAATCCCGAATTTAGGGGGTGCAAAAAGGGGCTAACCTTAAAAAACCCAATAAAAAAAAATTTTTGGGGTTTTTTAAAATTTTTTTTAATGATTTTTTAAGTTTTAGGGGCTCTTTGGGTCGATTTAAAATTTTAAATTCTATTAATAGTTAACCGATAACCCAAAAAGGAATAAGATCTTACTAAAATTACATTGAATAAGTATTTGGGTTTTGGGGATATTTTCCGGAAAGATTAAAAGGAAACCAATTTGTTCGAAGAAAAATTAAATTTTTTAATAAATTAACCAAAAACGTGTTTAACCTAGTCCTTTTTGGGTTATTGGTTTAATCGTTAATTAAAATTAAAAAAAGAAATCGAAAAAAAGAAATCGAAAAAAAATTAAAAAATCATTAACCAAATATATTTTAAACCAATAACGTTAATATATACTAAAAGACAAAAAAAAATTCTTATTTAGCAACTTTGGGAAATTGGGAAAATATACTAAAAAAAAAAGAAAAAAAGGGGAATTTCAAAAAATTTTAAAAAGGGGTTTTTTTCTTTTAAAAAATCCTCTTAAAATTTTTTTTTAAACGGGGTTTTTCATTAAAAACTTTTTTTTTTTTTTGCCAATTATTTTCTTTTTAACTTGTATGGGGTTTAACTGATTTTTTTTTTAAAAAAAATTTAAAAGGTGAATAATTTTAAAAAGGAAAAATCTTAAAAAATTTGGGTCTTGTATAATATAATTTGTTTTAAAAATTTATGAAAAAATGAAAATGAGAAAAAAGAGGAAAGAGGAAAAAAGAAATGACGGGGAGGAAGAAAAAAACCCTGGGAAAGGGGAAAGGAAGGGCATAAAGTGGTGGGGGCCCCCCCCTATAATTATAATAAAATACCCTTTAAAACACCCGGGGACATTTTATCTCACCCATTATAAAAAATTTCACTGTCAAATTGCCCTTTTAAAAAAAAAATTATATTCCACGTGGCACTTTAGTGGGACCTACTGGGGGTACACGTCATACTGATTGGCAAATGGGGCCAAAAAGCTAGGGTAGATCTGTCAGTCGAGGCACGTGACTAACAGAAGGTGACGGTGCGCTGAGGTCACGTGACGTAAAAAACACCCTAGAAATTTACTTCGTTAAGGGCATAAGTGACGTTAAGAAAATATTTGGGGTCCATAATTTTCTTCTCTAGGCAAAACCTTTTAAGAAGCTTTTTTTAAAAAAATAAAAAAAATTTTTTTCCAAAAACCCCTAATTTTTCCTTTTTAAAAGAGTGATGTTTGAGTCTGAAAAAAACGTCATAATGGATGGGAAGCATATTATTTTCCCACATTTCAATATAAATAAATTTTTTGCACTTTTTTTATGACTCAAAATGAATGATTTTTTCAAAGTCTAAAAATGAATTAATTTTTTTTTTTTAAAATTTAATTTCTCTTTAATAAGTCTTTCGAGAACCCCAACATTACCTATCTCTTATTTTGACAATGGTTTGGGGAATCGAAAAATAATATTGATAAATTATCCTTTAATTAATAATTTCTTTAATTAACTTTCGTAAAAGGTGATACTGACCCCATTATTTTGAAAAGAAGGGGTATTTGCCATGTCAACAAGACTTATCACATAGGCACTTTTTCTACAAATCGTTAGGGGGTTAAAGGTAATGCCCCAATTGAGGTGCTTAAATGATAATTTTTAAAAATTCAAGGGAAACAGTGGCAAAATAAGTAACGGGGAGTATAAATGAATCCTTTTTGTCAAAATATTATATGTGCAAATAAAAAAAAATGAATATTTTTTAAACATAAATTGTTGAATCGCATTAAAATTAAGCAAAAAATTTTAATGGCCCAAACAAAGGTTCAAAAAAATTACAAAACGTCATAGATTCAAATATGAACAATAACATATTCTATCTTCCTTTTTATTTCATTTTTTGTATAAATTTTTGATTTTGCCATTGAGAGAGACTGACCATATATTATATAATGCTGCATGTTGTATGTATAGAACCCTGGATGTCTGCAGAAGAAATGTATCAAATAGAGCGAGTGGGCAACTTAAATGACCCACATTTGGGTCTTTGTAACAAAAGTAACCGCCAAAAAAAAAAAAAGGAACATTAGTATCTTTTGCACAAAATTTTTGTCCAATAGAGATTAGTTTTATTTTCACACTTTGTATAATTTTTGAAATTACGTTTTTTTAAAAACTTTGACTAAAGATTAATCCTGCCCCCAAAACTCCGGAATATCAACATTTCATTAGACACCCATTTTTTTCCGAACAATAACATAGGTTCAATACATCAAGTATACCTAAATGTTTGGATCATCGTTTTAGGAGTTGTAAAGTGCCCCGAAATAAGTTTTGTTTGGAAACTTGTTATCCTTAGGTTTAAGTGTTTTATTTTATAAAATTTTGATTTAAGCATTTTATTATTTAGTCAAAGCATTACTTTATTTCGAATATGTCGAGATTTTTTTCATAATTAATTTAGGACGTCGCACGAGTTATTAATAAACGATAATAAAGACTAACATAACTAATTATCATTAAGAAAATAATACCAAAAAAAATATAATATTAACATAAAATGTACTCATCTGTTTGGTGTCCGCTTAGGACTTAACTAATTCAAATTCTTTTTAAAAGATTAATGCGAAATCCTCTCTCCAAAAAAAAAAAACCCAAACCAAAATCTCTAATTAAGAATGGAGAATCCATCCACCCTTTCCCGCCTTAGTGGTACTTGTTGTGTTTACTTGAAAATGAGATAGGAATTTAAAAATTTTTTGGGAAGCATTATTGCATAAACACTAAAGGGGATGTATATATTTAGTAAATCAAAAGTCCCTAAATATGGGAAATTTTTCCCAAAAAATACATGGTAGATTATTATCTATATTGTTTTAAATTATTTTTTTAACAATCGTTTTCCCCTTTTTACCTCTCGCTTGTGGATGATGGATTATATTATTAAACTTTTGCCAAGCATTTTGTGCAACTTTTATATTATATGACATAAAGGGTTTCGACTTGGAAAATGTTTAAAAAATTTTATATAAAAAATTTAATGGGAATAGTGACAAAATTATTATGTGACGAATATTACGCTAGTGGGGAAATTTCACATACATTTTATGTTAATATTTTTTTTTTTTTATTATTTTCTTAATGATAATTAGTTATGCTATTTTATTATCGTTTATTAATAATTTACGTCCCCAAATTAATTATGAAAAAAAACTCAACATTTCGAAATAAAGTAATGCCTTAACTAAATAGTAAAACGCTTAATCAAAACCTTATAAAATAAAACACTTAAACCTAACGATAACAAGTTTCCAAATAAAATTTACTTCGGGCACCTTACAACCCCTAAAATGATGATCCAAACGTTTAGATATTTTGGTATTTTTCCCACTTATTGTTCCAAAAAATATCGAACCATTAAAATATTGATATTCAGTTTTGAGACATAAATAATCTTTGGTCAAAATATGAAGAAAAAAAAAATGTGAATTTCAAAACATTGAAATCATACAAAATGTGGGGAAAATAACACTAACCCCTATTGTGCACAAAAATTTTGGCAATTTTAAAAAATGGCACACGTTAAATCCCATTTTGTCGAAAAAGGGACTAATATTCATATTTTTTTTTTTTGGGTGGTTACTATTGCCAAAGCCCAAATGTGGGTCATTTGTTGCCCCCTCCTAAGCCCTAACGTGAGACATTGACCATTGTTTAAAAAGCATAAACAGAATAAACATAGGGGGCGTTTCTCTTTTTTTTTTTTTTTTCCTTTTTTTATTGACGCAAACATTAGGTTAAAACTACATGTGTATAGGATAATATCTTTTGGGCAACTTACATAAGCAACTACCTTTTATAAGCTCCTAACAATGTATAACTATAAGTTTGCAATTTAAAAGTAGTACCTTTTCAATTTCGGGTATATTTCCTTGTATTTGTGTTTTTTAAAAACAACTATAAGGTTGCTATCCAAATCTTAATACACCAAATACATGTGATCAAATACCGAAATAAAATCAAAACAGGAAATGTTTTGTTTCAAATACATCAAATACATATGACGTGAATGTCGGCAACACAATTTTTTTAATACGTCGATAAGGGTATTTGATTGTATTTATTGTAGAAACTTGAATTTTAAAAACAATCAAAACAAAAAGGGTTATCGATATAAATACAATGAAATACCAAATCCCTCGTGTATTTAAAGGTTTCTTCCTCCTTTTTTTTGATACATTTATTTTT
>NW_026718181.1:0-13609 GCF_029784015.1 Lycium ferocissimum
ATAATTCATCTTTTGGTCCCAAATTTTTCCAACTTTCATTCTCTAATTTTTTCCTTATTCCAATCTTACCCCTAACACTTCATATCCACAAAAGATGAATATGCAACTTATGCATTGAGACAAAATCAACAAAACCGAAATTAAAAGTCTTGTCCATAACTCGTCGCAACCAACTTAGAATATTCTGACGTACGAAGTACGGGGTGTAACATGGACGTTACAAAGTCGGGGGGGGTCGGGCAGCCAGAAAATGGTTCCGCGCGAACGCGCCGTGAGTGGCGCGAACGCGCGTAGGCGTCGGCGGTCAACACGCGCGAACGGCCACCCGCGGAGGCGCGAACGCGCTGAACAATTTTGAGGCCCGAGTTCGGGATGAAGGTTATATTATAAGAGTGTAATAATAATAATAATAAATAATATATATATATATATATATATATATATATATATATATGACATTTGGAGACCCTATGGGATGAATTGGTTTATATGGCACGTAATGAGAAACCCTCGTTGCTGCACGCCAAGTGGGGCCCACACGTTGGAGTTTTATAAAGGACGTATGAAGAGACATATGAGTAGTACATGGAAAGTTGAGCAAGTCCTAAGAAGGACCCTTAAGCCAAATATGGCCATAAGCCCTCCAAAACAACGATTTAAGGAAACATTTTCGGATGATCTGATTTGGAGGGGCCAAAACGTTATTATAAGTTTGGAATTTGGAAAAACTCCAAGAATGAAAGTTGTAGATACTTAAAAGAGCTTTCCAACCGTAGGTCGTGGGTCCTCACACGACATCGGGATCAAAAGTTATGACCTTTTTACTGAATGAACGCGCAGGCAGAAAATTTAAGCCTGTGCGAACGTGCCAGAAGGCAACTCGATCGCGCTGAACGATTTCTGAGGCGGTGCAAGCAGATTCTAGAGCTCTATTTAAAGGGGATAACCCCTCATTTTTCATCATCAAACACCCCAAGACATCTCCAAAAATCTGAAGACTTCTCCCCAACCCCCCAAGCCAACTTTTAACCCAAATCAGGTATAATTTCCAAATTCCGGTCTAGATAGCGTATAGTTATTGTTGCAGAATCATATAGCGGAGTGTGGTGGCTTAAACTTAGCATGGAAATGTGAAGATACAGCAATATTGAAGGGAGAAAGACTTATGAGCTCGGACGAATAAGCGTAGCTAATAGGAGGTTGAACAGGTATGTTAAGGCTCGTCCTTTTCTTTCAAAGGCATGATTCCTATGTTATGATTCCATAAATGTTTCCATAACCGCCTTGTTTTCAAAAGCTCGAAGTTCATGACTCTTAAAGCCTCTTATGATGTTAAATTGAATATGTTCTATGATGATTGTGACGATGATGATGATTCTCTTCTTTTGAAACTCCGAAGCTATGATTTGAGCGCATTAAGAGATTATTGAGCCATTCCATGAATCCCTTAACCGTACTTATTGTTGATGGTCTCACCTCATGTTACTCGTTCCTTCGAGGTGAGATATAGCGATGATAACGATTCTATTTCCAATGCTACCTAAGTTCATGATTCTCGAGACTCGCATGACATCGTTGATTTCATCTTGCGATGGTTGGTCCTTCAAGGATTGATATGATGATAACGGTAATGCTAATGATGATGTTGATTTCATTTATGTATTTTTATGTATATGCATGTATTTATGTATGTATGCATGCATTGCATCCCACTGATCAGTTGGGTATCACACCGAGTCCCGAAAGGGCCTAACACCGAGTCCCGAAAGGGCCGGGTACGGATCACACCGAGTCTCGAAAGGGCCGGGTACGGATCACACCGAGTCCCTAAAGGGCTGGGTACGGATCACACCGAGTCCCGAAAGGGCCGGGTACGGATATGATAGATGTATGTATAGTAAGTGTATATAAATACATATGTATATATGGATGTGTAGGAAATGTTTTTCCTGTAGACGGGTAGTTCACATGGCAGAGATCTTAGGAAGAGTATGATGTATAATTACTTACTTTATCTTCTGTTATCTTCATTCTGATATCACATTACTATTAATGCCTTACATACTAAGTACATTACTCGTACTGACGTCCCTTCTTGTGGACGCTGCGTTCATGCCCGCAGGTGTAGATAGACGAGACGAGGATCTTTCATCGTAGTCGCCTTCGTACCGCTTTTGATTGGTGAGCTCCACTTCTTCCCCGGAGCATTGCCGAGTCTGTGCTACATATGTTTTTTTTTGTGACAAGAGGGTATGTCGGGGGCCCTGTCCCGACTTATATACTTCAGTCATGTTCATAGAGGCTTGCAGACAGTTCCTGTGTACAACATAGTGAGACAGTAGTAATGTCGGCATCATGGGTCTATTGTACATTTACTTATGCATGACATTATGTTCGTACTTAGCCTCTTGATCTTATTGTTCCCATTTGAGAAACGAAGGATGTAAGTTATAAGTTGGTTCGCTCGGTTCCGATAAGGTGCCGGGTGCCAATCACGCCTTGCCAAGGGTGGGGTGTGATATTATTTCTCAACCCTTAAATATTAGGGGGGTAAAGTGAGATTGACTCTTATAAATCACATTACAAATAAGTAGTTTTATGTAGGGGTGGACATGGTATGGTAGATACCGATTACCATACCAAAACCGAATTTTTTTATACCGCGATTTCGGTATTATGGTATTTGGTACGGTATTTGGTATGCATTTTTAAAAAGTTTGGTATTTGGTATTCATAAAGAAAATACTGAAATACCGAATATCATACCGAAGTATATAATTACATATACAATTCATTATCTTATTATTATAATACTAACAAACATATAAACTAGTATTATTAGAAAACTTATTGTTTAAACATTGGAACATTGACTACTATATCTTGATTTAAATGTCTTTTTTGTGTAATTGATTTACGAAGGAGATTGCTTGTTCTTTCTTTTGAATATTTTTAAGGGAATATTTTTTACATGTGTAAGGTGTTTAATACATAATAATCGAGACGTTTCTTAAGTAGCGGAAGTCATAATTCTCCACGATATGAGTATATGTAAGTCAAAGTCGGACAAACTATGGTATTGATTTACCATACCATATTATACCGAAACTGAACTTTAAAATACCGAACCATACCGAATTAATTTGGTACGGTAATGGTATAGTATTTTTAGAAATCGAAAACCGAAATTACCATACCGAAATTTCAAATACCGTACCATATTGTACCATGGCCACCCTTAGTTTTATGTATAAAATATTTTTAAAAATTGTAAATATGTGTTGTTAGGTTGGTTTGGTTTGGTTGACTTTTTGTAGTTAAAACCAAACCAAACCAATTATGATCGGATTTTTTTTTCAATACCAAACTAAGGCAAACCAAATCACTAGTCGGATTTTTTTCTCATTTTGACTCGGATTATCGATTTGGTGCGGTTTGTCGGGTTTCTTTGTACATCCCTACTCATTACTATTATTTTCTACATAAAGGTTCTTCAAAATAGATTAGTACAATTACACGGTTATCATTATTACTTGGTAGTATATGTTTTCCAATTCTAACGGATAGGAAGCTAATAACAATAAAGAACGACAAAACATCAAGAGCATAAAAAGAGAAAACCAGATTAAGGCTATTAAATACCCATTATTCCAAAAACTGGAAATTTCCTCAATATCTAACGCAAGGTAACTTATCAAAGTTTATATTTGAAAAGACATATGATATACTAGTATCATTTGGTAAGATGGATTTCCAGTATCCTCACGTTAGGGCTTCTAGATGTTACTCTCTCTATTGATGCTTCCTTATAAAGTACTCCCTTCCGGATAAAAAAAAGTATCTACTTAGCCTTTTTTTCTTAGCTCAAAAAGAGTGTCAACTTATTAAATCAAGAAAGAATTAACTTTATTTTTTCAGAAAATCTCAATATCTATTTAATTAGGAGCAGTTTAGTGAAAATACCTATTTTTTGTTCAGAAATTATTATTTTCTTAAAAGGTGCGTAAATAGTTAAGTGGACATTCTTTTTTATCCAGAGGGATTACTACATAATTAAGTTAGTGTTGGCTCGCTTTCTTTGAAATTAAAAGGTTTGGTTGACCAAATTCTTGTAATCGAGTTGGCACAACGTTACTGTCTTCCTTTGCATGTTATAATAACAGTGCTTGTCTAAATAATGGTCCTCGAGATGATCAAATATTCAATACGCTAATTATTGGTATCACCCCTTTCCCGGCTTTCTAAGAGTTTTTTTTTTTTTTTTTTTTTTTTTATAATCTTTAACAGGTGTCTTCTTAATTACTCCCTTCGGTTAAAAAAAAGTGTTAGCACACTCCTTAAGAAAATACTAACTTCTAAAAATAAAAATAAAAATATGTATTTTGATTAAACTATCCTTAGATATACTACCTAGTTAATATAGTTTCCTGATTACATAAAAACTCACTTATCTAAATAGGGGTAAATTTGAAAGAAAATAATCAATTTCTTTTTTGATTATGTAAGCAGATAGTTATTTTGAACCAAAATAAAAAGGTTAAGTGTACATTTGTTATGAACTGGAGGGAGTATTACTCAAATCAAAAGCGAGTACATTAGAAATAAAAGATAGTGGAACAGACCTCTATTTCATCGGACCAGACATAGAAACAGCTGGCATAGCTAAAGCATGAGGAGCTTGATTCACTGATTTTTAATCAGACAAACGTACACTAATTGAAAATCATTTGTTAGTGTCTTACAATCATAAACAAGATAATCAAAATAAGAATCACTTAGATTATTTCCGTGGAGAGCTTGATGAACTAGTTGATTAGCTATCTGAATTACCAAACGACTATTAACAAAGCCGCTCTTCAACCAATTGAGAGCTTCCCGAACGTCAATAATCTCTACAAATAACGGGCTTGTTACATCCCCACTCCTACAAGACCACTATGAATATCAAAGCTAGTATTTGTGTTAAATTTAATTTCATTTTACTCGGTTTCTGCCATTTAGTAACCCGATTTTCCGTGGATGAAACAACCTGTGATGATAACACCTTCTCCATCCAAAATTATTTACAGAAGTTTTGTTCCTTCAAAATAATTACATTTGGCACAAGCCGTTTATTATTTCAACGTAAGGTATTTCGTGCATACCATAATTCCCAAATTACAAATATAACCTACTAACTTTACCTTTGTCAAAGTTCTACCTTTGGTCCTCAATCCATCCAGCAAGGGTGGATTTTCCATGTAGCCAGTCGAACTTAATTTGTTGCCAACATTGTTTAGGAGTAGTGCATTCCACCAAGCAATGAATAATGGTTTCCTCGGCGTGAAGACACTGTGGGAAGACCGTTGTAAGAGCTACTTGCTTCTTCACCAATCAATCACAAGTCAGCAATAATTCCCTCAAATAAAGCCAAAGAAAGTTATGTATATTAGGAGGTAGTGAGTGGCTCCAAATAAATTTTCAAAAGCTGCGATATGCACTGGTGCTATGCTTGCTGTCATAAAGGACTCAACAATAAGTTTTCATAGAATACATTCCCTTACTATGTCAATGCCACTTCAAAACATCTTCTCGTGGCGTAATAGTTAATGCAATCTGTCTAATCACATTTACTTTAGACAAGGTAAAAAATTCTTTTAGAATGTTAAGATCCCATTCCTGTGTTCCAGACTTGAGCAAGTCGGATTTCATAAAGTCATCAATACCAGATCTGTGTTCGAATGAAATGAGCATTAGTAATGGGTATCCATTGTTCACTTTATACCTGTGTAGCATGTCCATCTCCAATTCTGAGTAAGCACCCTTGCTGTAACACAGTTTTGCCTTCTCATAAAAAGCGTCGGACAAAGCTCAAATCCGTATCAATATCAGCCTGTAGAAAATTAGAGTTAGCATAATATTTTGCCTTCTATAATTTGCTAACAAGTGAATCTGTCAAGTCATAATATTCCATTCCGTCTCTGCTAGCATTGTCATATTAAATTGTCTTACTTTCAAGAACCCATATCTCTATCCTCCTTCCTAGAACATATATTATTCCACGAGAGTCGATGGATACCTTTACCTTCCTCCACTCCAATTTTCCACCAAAATTTATTCATAACAGTTTGGATGAAATTGCAAATTGATTAGGTAACTAAAAAAAAAAAAAAAGCCATCATAAAGTAAGGATAGTCTGAACCATTTTTGAGTAAGATTTCCTTACCTGCCCAAAATAAAATATTACTTTTCCACCCATAAATTTTAAACAAAAAGCAAATTTTGAAAACATAAAACACTGATACAAGAATATTTTAATTACTGAAATAACTATGGAAATGTGTAAATTAGGTAAAACACAGAACTTATTTAAGTCACATGTTTTTCATGTGAAACTATTAAAAATATATAAAAATTATGCAGAAGAGTAAAACATGATAATTTTTTGGAGATATCGTCTTGAAAAAAAATCTTTACTTCTAGAAACAATTTTCATTTGGAATACACTTTAACTATTTTTATTTTTGTGAAAACATAGATTTTGGTATGTTCTAGCTTGTGGAAATCTATTTGTAAGTTGAACATAGTTGGAATTTCAAACACACTGGTTGTATGGTATTTAAGTTGATGGAAAATATTGCAATCCAACAAAATATCAGTGTACGCGTATGCTAATGTTGTTTAAAATATTCAAATCAAACACAAAAAATCATTGCATCATTTTTCTAATTTTCACTTATTCTATCCCGAACACTTTCCTTTTTAGTTTATAATAAGCTAGTATATTTAGAAATAACATAACTTTAAAACTTTCATTTTAATCTTAATACTTTTTTGTTTGTCCCAAAAGGGTCACATAGTTGTATCTAGAAATAATTTAATTTTAAAAATTCTTATTTACTGAATCGTCATTCGATGCCAGTAGCCTTTCTCAAAATTTCCTTTAATCATATTCTGACAACACTATACTTAAGGAGACTCTAATCTCTTTATTGCAACTTGAACTCAACTTTAGGTTTAACAAGCTCGAATGCTAACTGATTATAGGCACATCTAATAGCCCTAAATTCGGTGTACTTGCAAACGCTAAGATGCATAGCTCATATAGGGGAACAATAAGGATATGTCGCGCAATATTGGTGAATCTCCGAGTAGAGTCACAGGTTTCGTTGACTAAGTTGTACTTCTTCTTTCAATCCTCTCTTACATTTGAATTCTCCATCGTCATTCTCCCAGTCATCTACCATGTTACTCACGGAAGTCTCTTATCGTATACTCCCAGCTTCACTCTTTGTTGTCTCGCTTCTGTCTTAATATTCACCTGAAGATTCCACTTCTCATTGTCATTTTCTTAACATGGGGTTCCCTTTGTTATTCATTTCTTATCAAGGTTTCAAATCTTGTTCGTCTTACAACCTTAATTTCTTTCTAAACGTAATTTATCTATCCAAAAGAACTCATGATCATTCTGCCCTTATTATCGATTGTGACTCATGAACATTCTATCTTAATATTGGCTATTGCACTCAAATTTATTCTTCCTCCCCTTTATAGCTTCATCTTATCATCATAGAACATCACAAACAACTTACCTATATCCTTCATCCCCGACGTTCATTCATAACAACCTCTTAAATCCTCAAAATAATCCAATAACATAGAGTTAATGCTTCGTCCTTTTTGTGCCTTGTCTCGTCTTCTTTTTCTTTAGCCAGCAAAACACATACTAGGTTAACCTTGGGCATTACAAAGAATGTCTTAAACTTCACCCTTGGTAACAACTTTAATTTGAATTAAACTGCGTCCTTTTTGGAATTTCCCTAAATTAATCCGCAATGCCATAACGGGTAATCCTTTGTTACTCTGAGGGATCATTGGTATGGTGTGATTGCCGAGTGCACTTAGGAGGGCAAGAAATCCATTCTTAACTGATATTTGGAGAACTAAAGTATGCATTAATTATACCGCCTCGTTTTCAATTAGAAAATAATCACGTAACATATATCCTTGGCGGCTTGTCTTGCTCTCAATCGTCTTAAAATGCTAATTTCTCTCCTAGTACAGAAGTACCTGCGGGGAGCGTATCTTCCTCATACCATACTTATCGTAGCCATTATAGCGGGTAGGCGTTTAATTATCTGCCTCCTTCCTAAACCTTTCCTTTCATTTGTGTTAATCACGAATACTTCATAATGTCACTGCTCACTCTCCACTCATCCTTTAACTTGCTGTCCTTGTTATCTTGCTCTTAGTTGTCGACTCATTGTCCTATTCTATCCTTACTCATCACTTCCTCTATGTTAATTACCTCTTCTTCATACAATCATTCTCTTAACTTATCCTCAATCCCATATAACATTTTTCCTTATTCATTACCTTATGTCGTTATTATAAGCCCATAGGATTTGGTCTATCAAATGTATAAACTTTAGGCGTCAACAATGAATCTATCTTTGATCCGCCAACCTGTACTCGTACTATACATATATGCGCATACAAATTCCGCGTTGTACCTTAACAAAACATAGGGGTCAATATATACTATCTCAAAAACTCAACTACTGCCTCAACTTTGCTGGTGGCGTCAACACTGTTGACGAACGTTAACTTGCAGGCGTCAAGTTGCATCAGCCTCTGATTCTCAACGCTAGTTGACGGTGCAAGGTTGACGGGCCGTCGACCATATTGACGGCTCGTCAATCTGCCCGTCAAGTTGCACAGTTCTCAACCTTCTTCCGACGTCGATTCGTTTAAACTCTAATCCTTTGATACTTAGCAGTCATAGGCTCATACCTTGGTACAAATGAAATAACATACTCAACACCTCAAAAGCTCGGAGATAAATCTTAGTACTCGAGACCAATGCGACTCATATATACATATATATGAGGGTCGGAAAACTGCTTCGAAATGACTTGACTTTCTTGACCTTCTTTAAACATTTGGGTCCTCCTTTAATCACCCATTACTAAGCTCCTTTGATCTATAATGACATCTTACCCTTGCAGCACACATATACTCAAATAGCTTAAATTTCGAGAAATTTTGACAGAGTTTCCTCTGTAATTCTTACTATCCCAAACCTGCACACAAATTTACAAAATACATCCAATGCCTTACAGGCTACCCATAAAACCCATAAAAATACATATGATACACAACTCAGCCACACATGGCTATTGATATGAAAGGGGATATAAGACAATAAAGCTCACTTCATATGCCATATCTGGGCATCCTTTTTGCAAAACATCAAATTTATTTCCTAAACCTTTCGATAATCAGTCCTCTTGAATAAAAGTTCATATACTCATAAGACGTTCTCTCTGCATACGCTTCTTTACTCCCTTTTGTAATTAATCAATCAAATTTGCATTTCATTATCACTATCAACATTAGCTATAACTAGATCACCAATTGGCGAAAACACCACAAACAGTTTAATCGATTCAGGCTCTATCCCAAACTTGTCGGCAATAAATGGAGTAACATATAACATGTAAGCCCCAGATCAATCAATACATACACATCATCAAAGAATGCTGGTATTATACCTGTGACAATGTCAGGGGAAGACTCGAGATCCTGTCGCCCAGTCAATGCATAGATGTGAGGCTGAGGGCCACCGCGAACCGGCCGCTCCCCTCGACCCCTACCACGGCCCGCCGGTGCCTCGCGAGCCTTGCCTCGAGGGCGTACAGACAACGAAAAACCAGCTGCTAATCCTGTGGGCTGAGCCTTACCTCCACCACGTACAAAAGGACAGTCACGCATATGGCCTGGCCAATCGCAGGAATAACAACCACCTAAACCCAATCGACACGGTCCTGAGTGTAACCTACCACACTGGGCACACCGTGGCACAAGTGGCCCGTTCGACCGGAACCACCCTAATCTGAGAACTAGGAACTCTAGAACTCTGAGCTGGCCCAAAATAAGCAGATCTATCAAACCTGGGTCCAGGAAACCGCGGAGGCGTACTAGCTGTTGAATAAGCTAAGTGTTTAAAGGACTGCTACCTTAGGCCACCTCCGAACTCACTGTCAAACCCTGAGGACCTGGGCCTCTTGCTCTGACCCCTACTACCATGACCCGCACCCTATCGCCGAGCTTGAGCGGCTACTAACTGGGTCAGTAAAAGGATGGCCTCTCTCATCTCCTAGCCTGAGGCATCTGGTGGAGGAACTGGGGGTGCTGGAGCTAGAGCTAAGGTTCCTCTTCGCTCTCCGCCGGGTGGAGTATGCGAAGCCTGGGATGGGGTCTCACTTTGGGACTCGCCCCGAGCCCTGGTAATCCGCTGAGTATGGCTAGTAGTCTCACCAGCCACTCCCTTGCCCTTCTGGGCAGCTACAGTTTCCTTTCGAGGCATCGCTGAAATCAGAACAAATTATTAGAAAGGGAATTCTTATCGTACCGCTCTATCGCACGATTTAGAATAGAAAGAATGGCAACATCCTAAATATCCTGTAGCCTCCTGCTTATAAGTGTGGTGCACAATACACCCATAAACAAGACTCCACTAGACACGATCTGTAGATAACCCTAGGATGGAACTGCTCTGATGCCACTTCTGTCACGACCCAATCCGATGAGTCATGACGAGTACCTGACCCCTAATGACCGGTACACCCTACACTTGCTTAACTATCACATAACAACGGTGGCCTAAATCGACTCGTATATATATATATATATATATATGCAAAATACCGAAGTAATAGTGCAAGCGACTAATTAGTCGCTATATATCTTGTACGCAAAAGAATAAGAGCTGACAAGGCTATATCATGTACCAACTACATACAACTGTCTACAGACCTCTAATTGAATAGAAAGCTGTAGAAAGGAGGCACAAGGCTCCGTCATACCCATATACATGTATATACATCTCAAAATAGCCTACCAAAATGGACCGCAGCTCCGGATCAAGTAGAGCGCACCAAACAGCTAAGGGGAAGTCCTACTGAGCTGGATTGTCTCTCTGTCTACCTGAACCTACGAGCATTAACGCACCCCCTCGAGCAATGGGGAGTCAGTACAGATAATGTACCGAGTACGTAAGGCACAAGAATAACAAGTACGTAGAAGTCATGAGAGACATCTGAAACATGAAAGCTGATCTCAATATTTGAATGCATCTGTAGCTAACATCCGAGAATAGATACATACTTTGTATAACTGAAACTACCTCTAAGGGCGTATGATATGCATAGGTCATAATATAACTGATAGTGCTGTGGAACGTACAGCCCGATCCATATATCATATAATAGTGCCAAGGAACGTATGGTCCGATCCATATATAATATAATAATAGTGCCGAGGAACGTACGGCCCGATCCATATATAATAATATAATAGTGCGTATATAACGCCTTCACGGTCACGTCAATGCGTATGAATATGGATGCAATGCGTAAATGAAATGAATACATAGAACTCTCGGAGTGACATGAGGTAAATCTATCTCCGATGAACATTCTTTGAGCTAACATCATCAATATAAGAAATCTCAAGACCCATGAACAGAAGGAACAATCATAGATGGGGTATAGGGACATCAAAGACTGAAGTACTCCTAGTGCTTCTAAGAGTAGAGTAATATGGAAGCTCGTTTACTTGCTTGTTCGTTCATATTAGAAGATCATGCCAAAAATGAAAGAAAGGTTAGCCTTAACATACCTTAGAGTCTACCTAATGTCCGATGCTTATTTCCCGAGCTTGTAACACTACAACCAAGATAACATGAATTACAATTAGGCCATATACATCCCTTACTACCCATTTCAAGTACGTATGAAACTTAACGGAATTCGGCAAAGATTTCCCCATAATTCTTACTCCAATCCAACTCCCAAACGGTGCACAACACACAAAACATCATCAAAAACAACAGTAACAATATACAGCAACATAAACAAGTAGAAATCTCTTCAAAAATCCAATCAAAACAGCCTTTAAGGCGACCACATTATCAAGCTAGTTTAGGTCTTTCATATCATGTTTTCCTTCACTTTAAACTAAGGGATTCCTCCACAAACAACTTATGTCAATACCTTCATATCAAAATATAATCAAATCCATGCCAAAACATCTCCCAAAACAGCCCCTAATCTTGGTTTGACTCAATTAACTCACCGCTTCCATAGCTATATTTCCTTCACTTTAAATCACTAAAACTCTTGGTAATCAACTTAATAGAAAAGATAAGAATAGTATACATACCTTAAAGGGTCCGAATTCCAAGAACCAAGCTGCAAATCCAACTCCTAAGCTCAACAACTTCAATAGAAACCCTAAGAACAACTTCCCTTTCACTAGCTCGGGTTTTCGGGGCTCGGATCTTACTTAGATGATAAAGAAAGTTTTAGAGAGGATAGATGAGTATTAGGGAGAGTTTATGGTCTGTTGGTGTGAGTTGAAATGAAAAAATCACGAAATAGATGCATTTATACATCAGCTGCACTGCCTGAAAATTGACGGGTCGTCGATGTGCATCGACGGATCGTCGACACTTCGACGGCCCATAACTCTCAGTGTCGATGTGCGAATTTAGATCTGTTAGTTGCGTTGGAAAGTAGACTCGCTGAACTTATGAATACATAGGTTGTGGATTCCGTAACTCCTTTTATTCTAGGATATATGCCTCGCCAAATTTGACCCAAAATTTCTGTCCGGAATTCTGCCAAATTTTCCCAAAGTTTCAACAAACTTAATTTCTTGATTCGCAACATCCAACCTTCCCGGATACTTACTAAACATGATACCAAGCTCTCATGTATGAAGGATGAGCATGAATAATTCCTTATGACCTTGACGACAACCTCGCCTTTTAAGTCTTCGTCAACTAGCTCACGGCAAAACTTTACATATAAAAGTACGGGGTGTAACACTTTGGCGACCCGGCAGTAGGCTGCAGAGCTCGAGAATGGGGGTGCGGCCATGATGATAGGGATCAGAGCAAGAGGGCCAGGCTTTCAGGGTTTGACAGTGAGTTCAGAGGTAGCCCAAGGCAGCAGTTCTCTAAACGCTCAGCTCATTCAGCAGCTAGTGCGCCTCCACTGTTTTCTAGACCCAGATTTGATAGACCCACTCATTCCAGGCCAGCTCAGAGTTACAGAGTTCCCAGTTCTCATATTAGGAGTGGTTCCTGTCAGACGAGACCACCTACACCACGATGTACTCAGTGTGGTAAGTTGCATTGAGGACCGTGCCGATTGGGTTTAGATGTTTGTTATGCCTGCGGTCGGCCAGGACATATCAAGCGTGAATGTCCATCGAAAGGTGGTAGAGGTAGGGTCCAGCCCACAAGATCAACAGCTGGTTTTTCGTCATCTGTACACCCTGCGGGGCAAGGCTTACAAACACCAGTAGGTCATGGTAGGGATCGAGGAGGAGAGTCCGGTTCGAGTGGTCCTCAGCATCATATCTATGCACTAGCTGGGAGACAAGATCTTGAGTCTTCCCCTGATATTGTCACAGGTATATTATCAGTATTCTCTTATGATATGTATGTATTGATTAATCCGGGTTCTACGTTGTCATATGTGTCACGACCCAACTCCGTAGGCCGCGACACGTGCCCTAGCTTGGACACTCATACGCACCTTAACCTAAATTAGCCAAATAT
>NW_026718182.1:0-26697 GCF_029784015.1 Lycium ferocissimum
ATTTTGGGGGGTCGTCCCCCGCGACTTTTCAGAGTCCCTGGCCCCCGGGGGGGGTATTTATGATGATATTATGAAGCCCCGGATATTTTGACACACGATTTGGCGTTTTCGTTCCCCGTCTTGATTTTTTGATACTATATTTGTTCGGAAACCCCCCGGGCACATGATCTTTTTGATTCTATGCTTTACATATTGACTTTTTTCCTTTTCCCCCCCTTTTTTGGGGGGTGGTTTCATCCCGGGGCGGTGTTGATACATTTTTGGGAGCGCGGTTTTTGTTTTTTTTGAAAAACTCCCTTCCGGAAACTTTTTGATCCTTTTTTACATTTGTGTATATTTGTTGGAGGCGGGGCCCGCCCCGTCTATGACTTTGTTACTCGTGGGGGTGCGCAGGCGGCGGGGTCCCTCCTTTGCCTTTTGTATTTTTGGGCGGTTTATTCAGGGCCCCTTTGGGCTCCCTTTATATATGTATTTTGGAAGTTGGCCGGGTGGCCTTTGTTGAGTATTTACGTATGCGGGTAAATTTTGGTTAGTAAAAACGGAGAAACTCGCGATTTTTTTCTAAATGCAGGTTACTATGTCTTTTTTTGGCTTTTGAGTACGTACGGGTGCCCGGTTCGGGCGGCTGATACCTTCTCGGGATTGGGTCGTGACACACACTTGCTCCAAATTTCAAACCAAACCATTCTATATTTTGTCGAAAATCGGGCAGCATCTCCCCTGTTTATATGCCTAGCCCGAATTCTCAATTCAGTAACCAACAACATCAACAACAATACCAACGATATTAACATCATTTCCAATACCGTACGTATGCCATAAAACAAACCGCACACTCGTTTTCTAAATTTCTCAACCAACCAAATTTGCGATATAACTATTTAATAATTTTATTTCCGTAAAGGAGTGAATTCATGAACAACATCAATAACAACAAACCTTCACATTTTACAAGTTAAATACATTTATTTTCATCCAAAATTCTCTTCAAATCTCCTTCCATAATTCACAACACCAAATAAACGAATTTGCTGTGCTATTCTTTTCTGTGCTAATCCGTTAAATTCCTAAATAAACTCGTTAACAAAGTGAAAGGAACCGTATTCATACCTAAGATGCATCCCCCACGTTATCACTCTTCTCTTTGGTTGATTTTTAGCTCAAATTGAAGACAACGCAACAGTTGCACAACACTTTTCTCTTCATGGGCTTCGGAATTCGGGGCTCGATTTGGTCAAAATTGGTTTTTCTCTCTCCAAGGCTCTTCTCTCTCTTTCCAGAATTTTCTGGTGTTCTTGGTCTGGAAAAATGGGAGGAAAGGGCTGAAATTTCACTTAAATAGGCATGGGTCATGGGCCTAACCCGATTGGGCCCGGTTTGGGCCTAGCCCACTGACATTTTCGCCTTTAAACGTCCATATCTCCTTATGCCGATGTCACATATGGGCTCACAACCTATGGTTGGAAAGATAATTCAATTATATACAACTTCTATCTTTGGTGTTTTTCCAAATTCCAAACTTTATAATACCGTTTCGCCCCTCGAAGTTAGATCACCCGAAAAACGTTACTTAAAAATATTTGTTTGGAGGACTTCCACTTTGATTTGGCTCAAGGGTCCTTCTTGAGTTATGTTTAAATTCACATACGTGATTCATATAAATTGTCGCATGTCCTAAAAAAAATCTCAATGTGTGGGCCCCACCTCAGCCCACTTGCGACTAATCCGACGTACAAAAATACGAAATATCTCACCGTCAACGTGAGTTTAAATTATGAAGCAACAACATGATTGTCAATTTTTAAGCACGTTAATAAGGACCTTCCAATTGGTTGGAATACTAGAAGAAAATATTTTTTTGATCCTTTATTTTTGGGCTTCAATTTTTGACCACCATGGCCGAATGGCCTTCTTTCTCTTCTCTCCAAGTTTCTTGAATTTTCTAAGGGTTAGAATGATGAAGATGATTTAATTAGTCATCTTCTAATCACATATATAAAACATCCATGTGGCCCATGGCCCACACCTACGTGGCCTACTACTCTGGCTATTTTTACTTCATGAATTTTAACTTTCCAATATTCACTTTTAACCCCAAATTTTTCTTAATATTCCATGCCATTAAAATCATAAGCAACTTGTGTCTTAAAACAAAGTCGTAGTTAAAAGTCTCTACTTCGCCTCCCGGAATAGTCTTGTCCTTAACTTATCATGGTTAACTCGGATTGTCCCGATGTACGAAATACGGGATATAACATCCTTCCCCCCTTTAGAACATTCGTCCTCGAATGTTCAACTAATCTCATAAAGTCTCATAAGGATCTCGGGGGGTTTCCTTTATTACTATAGTATGCTGTCCCATCTACTGATTACATTTCTCCTTCATTTTCTCTTCAGCTTTTTAAGTCATCTCCTTCCTGTTATTATTCCGCCACAATATCTTAACCAAAGCCACGTCTTTAGTACGCAACTTCCTTACCTTGTGAACACTGTAATAAGGTCCAATATATATCTCGAGTTAAACTTCCCCTCCTTGTCGAATCTTATTACACCGTTCATGGGTGATGTCTTTAAGCATACTCACTTGCCAATCTGAGATTCTAAGTGTCGACACCGATTGTCGTCATATGGTTTCTGTCGTCTCTGAGTTGCTAATAGCCGTCCCCTGCTTTAACTGTCAGCAGCTGATATAATTCTGAAAGAATTTGACGTATAAGTTCACCCTCTTTTGTCACACCCTAATTTCCGGTAGGGCATGATGGGCACCCGACCCTTACCTAGGGCCGAGCGAACCCTAGACTTTCGTAATACACATAATCATATCGGACCCCGCAAAACATGTCAAAATGCGAAGGAAAATTTTTCGGAAAACAAACATGCCTTTCTCTTTTCAAATCAAATAAAACTTGTAGTCATAACGAATCGAACATAATGTATACCGATATATCGCTTACTATAGCGGACATACAAAACAAATACGAGAATAATGCATAACAACATATCGGCTCGCCTAGTCACTTACAATGACATATTACATACACGACCACGTCCGCAAAGTGTCTAACATAACCCAAATACCGTAACATAAATGTTCTCGGACTCGCGCGGCCTCCGGAGAAAATGGAGCTCGCCAATCCAAACTGCGGCACATCTTCTACTAACATCGTACTCATATTCGTACACACGCGGCATGAAACGCGGACCCCCCGAAGAAAGGGGTCGGTGCGGGATATGTGCGAGCATGTAAGCATAGCATACGTAAAACGAGATCATGACCGAAGTAGGGATGAAAGTGAGCATAATAATCCGAATACCAAAGTACTTACATTTGACATACGAATCATACATAAGAGGTACGGTTTAAGACACATGCGATAATCAGAATACCAAATGCTTCGCTTTCTTTGAAAACATTTTTGTCTCATATATACGGAAAATCAACACATATACCGCGGCCAAATACCCAGCGGTCACTATCACACGCATACCGCGGCCATATACCCCGGTCGATTACACATATATATCATGACCAAATACCCGGCGGCGTTATTATCACGCATATACCGCGGCCAAATACCCGGCGACATTATCGGAATGCACGAGCAAAATCGTGAGTAACCACATGCATGCAAATCTCACATATACACACGCGGTCAAGAATCCGGCGGTCAATATAACACATACCGCGGCACAGAATCCTACGGTCCAACATCACACACACCAAACCGAACCTCAAAAATCATAGTTACGTACCAAAATCATATGCATAAAATCCTCATTTCAAACCCGACGGATAAATAAGTAATCATACTCGGGGGTCGGAAAGATAGTCATTACTTTTTCAAAGATAGGTCGTTGGAACCAAACGTAGAAAGTCGCGGGGCCCACGGACGGCGTCCGCCCAATCCGGGCCCGCTTATGAAAATCAAAGTCCTTACTCGTCATGAAATCATTTGCGAAGAAATCAAAGCGATCCGAGTCCTTCCTTGAAAGTTACGGCGTTCGTAGTTTCGAGATCGTTTAGGTACAAATCTTTTTGAAAAACAAAACTCTTTTCGCAACCTTAAAAATTTAATCATACAAAAGACATAAGGATCATAACTCGACCGCATTAAGGATACGAATATCAAGAAACAAATAAGAATCGTTTACACAACATTTCAAACTCAATCATATCAAAGACATACGAACCATAGCTGACCATACTAAGGATACCAACATCAAAAGCAAATACGAATCACAAACATACTTGAAACTTAAGAATGGAGTTACCCCGAGGCACAAATCATGTCATACCTTAATCCCGTCTAAGACATGCCAAAGGAAAAGAAGGGTAAGCTTTACATACCTCGATTGCTTCCTAAGCTAATCCAAACCCAAGTCTCGCTTCTCAAAATCTACAACACGTCATTTGATATCAACATTAGCCATAAACATCGAAGAATTCAATTCCAAAACCATCACTTATTCTCGCGTAAATTTGGGCAGCACTTCCCCTATAAATGCAACAACCCCGAGATTTCAACCTCGGCCAAATTCATCAACAACAATACCAACAAACATTCTAGAACATCAACAATCAATTCAAAACGCATTCTAACATTAACTACACTTTTCTACATAATTCAACAACATCCCATTATATTCAATCCAACTATTTACATTCAAACCAACCTCCACATTCGTACGTTCAACTACTAATCCGAAACCATTCAAACAATATTCAAGAACATTTCCAACAATCCACAAAATTATTCAAAACAACCCAACCAAAACATAAGGCAACCCAAAAACCTTCCAAGTCCAAGGAAATATCAACAACGCATTTCTTTTCTTCCAAATTTATAAACCATACTAACAATCCATACTTTAACAACATTAATCTCAAAAAATACAAGAAACCATATTAAGATCCCATTAGGTTCCAAAACAGCCCATATGATTTCAACTTCACTTTGAACCATCAAACCTTCATTTTTCATCACATAATCCACAACAAACAACAACCAAAATACTATATAAAACTAGTTCATTCCCTAACACACAAAACGACCCATTTTCGGCCAACACATCACATACATAAATTCCATGATTTCCATCCATTTCTACACACTACAACACATTCAAAACATCCATAACACGACTAATTCCAACCATTTAACCCACATAAAACAGCCCCTTAATCCATAAATCTCAACAAAATAACAAACTAGTTTATAACGCTATTTTCTCCGTTCTAATCCGTTAAAACTCTAATTAAACTTGTTAACAATGAAAAAGGGACCTTAGCCTTACCTTAAGTATGCAAAAGAAAGACGTCACCCTCTTCTTGGCTTATTTTTAGCCCAAATTGAAGGCAACGCAACGTACAACACTTTTCTCTTCGTGAGCTTCGCGATTCTGGGCTTAGATTGTGGTCAAAATTTGGTTTCTCTCTCTCTCCTCTCTCTCTCTCTCCATCTCTGAAAATTCTGGATGTTTTGGTCTGAAAAATGAAGGAGAAAGCTGAAAATTTCACTTAAATGGCGTGGGTATTGGGCCCGACCCGACTTGGAATCCGGTTGGGCCGAATCCACTGTTCACTCGACCTTCGCCTTAAAACGTCCATATCTCCTTATCCCGATGTCGTCCGTGAACCCACGACCTATGGTTGGAAAGCTATTTCAATTAGCTACAACTTGCATTCTGGGAGTTTTCCCAAATTCCAAACTCATAATACCGTTTTGGCCCTCGAAGTCAGATCACCCAAAGACGTTTTCTTAAATCGTCCCTTTGGAGGGCTTACACTCATTTTTAGCTTATGGGTCCTTCTTAGGACTTGCTCAACTTCACATGTACTACTCATATATCTCTTCATATGTCCGTTATAAAATCCCAACATGTGGGTCCCACCTTAACACACGGCCCTTTGCCTTTTCATGAAATTTTTATTTCAACTTCTAGCCCCTAATTTCCCTTAATATTCCATACCAATAAAATTCATAAACAACTTATACATTACACCAAATCGAAAAATAGCCTTGTCCTTAACTTGTCGCAACTGACTTAAAATATTCCAACGTACAAAATACGGGATATAACATCTTTAAATAACCAGCTAGCTCCGATCATCTTGCTTAAATCATCTTATAACCCTCTTTGCTCAACTTGTACATTCTAGGCACATTGCCTCGCGTCGTTTCTTCACCTTTGATTCGACCATTTTCTACCGTCCCTTTCGTGTCTTGCTCTTAACTTTCCTGTCACACATTATGTTGCAATCTTTACAAGAATATGCGAAGGTGCTCAAATTAGCCCAAAAATACCTTAGTGTGGCTTCACTAATCCTTATGTGTTACTTTGCCTTCGCCTCTCTTTTCTTGCCACCGGTATCGGAATAGATCTTTGGTTCAACCATAGCCATGTCCTATCTGTCCTCCGTACTAATTCTATCTCGGTAACTTAGCTTAAACCATCTTTACATCTATCCTTAATGGACCCAAAATCTCGTAACCATTGAATCCAAACTTTCCTCACTAAGTATTCACTCACTTGGTCTCATTCTTAGCATACAAATATTCGTAGGTGGCATTACTATTCTTGTACAACTTGTATAAACTATATCCAATCTTAGTCATAGCCTTTCATTCTCCTAGTTCATTCGCTTACATATTCCTTCCGTCCTACTATTTATTTGTAGCCTATCCGTCATACTTCTTTTCTTCCCTCTTCTTTCCTTTTTTCTTTATTCACTCCTTTGAGCCTCCATTTTCTAATGTCGTATCATTCACGACCTCTACAATTAATTCTCGCACCATCTCAATTACCATCCTACCTTCTACCCCTTTTGCGGCTTTTTGATCTTACTAACTTGTCTCGACAAGGAATCTTACCTGTAGCTCGAGCACCCGTATCCAAGATATTGTAGTGTCGATTTCCTTCATTGTACACTTGCTTTTCTTGCGCTTGCTTCCCCCCTTTTAGGGGTGTACTTATACTATTACCCGATTATACTTTGCCCTATGTCCGCATTTTCCAATCCCAATTAGGCGGCACTTAGATTCCGACATTACGATCCCTTGCCGTTCATCTATTCACTTTCTTTCTTTTCGGATAGCATTGTATTAGAACTTTCCAAGCTCAACTTTGTAGTGGAAACAAAGATCAACTTGCCTTGTAACATTTGTGCCATCTATATTTTTCTTTTCACTTGAACTTCGTTACTCTGTCCGATTAATGCCTTCCATATACCGCCACGTTGATTGCCGGAATACACGTATCCACTGATATAGCCGTGTATGGGGTATCCGTGCATACCTATGTATATACATAGTTACTAGCATCTCGTTTACAAGATATTCCCAAACGCTACTCAAACTCACTTTAATTCTAAAAGCGTGATGCACTTTCTTTCTCTTCACCGGTCCTAATCCCCTTTCCACGCGACCTCTTAAGGTTTACTCGCCACTCCGCGAGACTCTAATTTTCCTTAGATTACTCTAGCTTCTCATTTGCTTCTTGCGTCTGAATTTATAGAACCTTCAGAAAACTTCCCAGGAGGTCACCCATCCTAAAATTTCTCTCACCCCAGCACGCTTAACCCTTGAGCTCTGGTGGAATACGACGCTTAACGCTAGTATGATCGCGTCCACCTCATCGCATGACCTTCAATTAATGCTTAGTGAGTTGAAGTCTTGATGTATTTCGAAACGTCCTCATAACACATCTCCCTCCGAATTAGAAAGGGTCCCTTACTCTTCTGACTCTACAATTACTATTTTAGCCCTTTTTAACCCTCAATATTCACCTTTCACCTATGGATATGACTACTTTCCATCCTAGATTTCCAAATTCCCAAAGGTGATGAACACACCTTAATCGCCGTTACTTATAAATACTTGGTTATCGGCCTTCGGATTTCTGCTCTCATTTTACCTCGTTCCTCATAACCGAGTACTCATTTCTGCTCTATAACCGAGTCTTTCACAGTTCCGTCACTTATAGTACTCGTATCCTTGGCTACACATGTCATGGTCTATTACTACAACGTTATCCGCTTCCTTCTTATTTCCTTCTTCCAATTACCCTTTCTTTCCTTACACTACATTACCGATTTCCGTTATTATATAACCCGTATTCCAAACTTTCCCTACAGAACTTGATAAGCCTTCCTTATTCGTTCTATAGCTCGCTTTTCCGTTTCACACTTGCCTTTACATTCTAGCTACATAGATCACATCATAGCTTTGGCCACCTTCTCACTCGGCTTTACTTATTTTCATAACAATCCCCACTATATTCACATTATATCTTATGCGTAAGTAATCCTATAATATAACACTTCTTAACCCTTTACCCTTTCTGGTCCACTTTGTCCTTAATACCTCACAAGTTGTCTTATCAATACATTCATATCCATCGCGACTCTTTCCCTCCGTACTCTTGTCTTAATCACGCTATTACCTCTTTTAACTATAGGCTCGTCATAATTCATCCCTGCTTATCAATTCAGTCGGTATCTTAAGTAATACTCCATCAAGATTTACCAGCCCTTTTCTGAATCATCTCTAGGATCACAAACCCTTTCCAAATTCTTTTATCATATCGGTATCGACCTTCTAATTACTATTATCCCCCAATTCAGAATTAACTTATTCCTCGAGGTCGCCCGTACTCACAATTTAGTCAAATCTTATCATTACCATTGACACGACCTCTCAAGACATATTACAAACCTATGTCTCATTCTTTCTTTATTTCCAGGAAAATTTTGGCAGAGTTTCCTCTGTAATTGTTACTATCTCAGAACCTGCACGCAGGAAATACCAACAATGCCTCACAGGGCCAACCTATATATATGTGTATCATATCATATCACAGCCACACGGGGCTCCCATTACCAACGACAGTACGAAAATGATAAACTTACCTCGTGTGTCCAACTCGAACTGCACCTGTTACATTTTCCTGTTTACTTTCCTTTTCAGTTTTCAACTTTACATTTCGATCGTACTCCAATACCTTATTCGACATATACCTCTCATACCTTTGCTTACCTGCGTGCTTAGTAACTTCCAATATCATCAATCACTTTCTTCTGTCGATGTCATTCTTCTGCTGCAATCAAAAATCAGGGTAAGGAGTCTCATTTCCTATGACTTGGCTCTATGGCACGATCTAAGATGTGAAAGAAGAGTAACCACCCTAGATGCCCCATAGCCTCCAGTTTATAAATGTGGCGCGCTTCACACCATAAACAGGACTCTACTGGACACGACTTTTGCAGACAACCCCTAGGACAAACTGCTCTGATACCAATTTGTCTAATGTTATATCCCGTATTTCGTACATCGGGACAATCCGAGTTAACCATGATAAGTTAAGGACAAGAATATTCCGGGAGGCGAAGTAGAGACTTTTAACTACGACTTTGTTTTAAGACATAAGTTGCTTATGATTTTAATGGCATGGAATATTAAGGAAAAATTTGGGGTTAAAAGTGAATATTGGAAAGTTAAAATTCATGAAGTAAAAAATGGCCAAGTGGCCGGCCACATTGGTGTGGGCCATGGGCCACATGGATGTTTTATATATGTGATTAGAAGATGACTAATTAAATCATCTTCATCATTCTCACCCTTAGAAAATTCAAGAAACTTGAGAGAAAAGAAAGAAGGCCATTCGGCCATGGTGGTCAAAAATTGAAGCCCAAAAATAGTGATCAAAAAAATATTTTCTTCTAGTATTCCAACCAATTGAAGGTCCTTATTAACGTGCTTAAAAATTGACAATCATGTTGTTGCTTCATAATTTAAACTCACGTTGACAGTATTATATTTCGTATTTTTGTACGTCGGATTAGTCGCAAGCTGAGGTGGGGCCCACACATTGAGATTTTTTTGGGACATGAGACAATTTATATGAATCACATATGTGAAGTTAAACATAACTCAAGAAGGACCCTTGAGCCAAATCAAAGTGGAAGTCCTCCAAACAAATATTTTTAAGTAACGTTTTCGGGTGATCTGATTTCGAGGGGAAGAAACGGTATTATAAGTTTGGAATTTGGAAAAACACCAAAGATAGAAGTTGTAGATAATTGAATTATCTTTCCAACCATAGGTTGTGAGCCCACAGGTGACATAGGGATAAGGAGATATGGACATTTTAAGACGGAAAGGTCAGTGGGCTAGGCCCAAACCGGGCCCAATCGGGTTAGGCCCATGACCCATGCCTATTTAAGTGAAATTTCAGCTCTTTCCTCTCATTTTTCAGACCAAGAACACCAGAAAATTCTGGAAAGAGAGAGAGAAGAGCCTTGGAGAGAAGAAAAACCAATTTTGACCAAAATCCGAGCCCCGAATTTCGAAGCCCATGAAGAGAAAAGTGTTGTACGCCGCGTTGTCTTCAATTTGAGCTAAAAATCAACCAAGGAGAAGAGTGATAACGTGGGGGATGCATGCTTAAGGTATGAATACGGTTCCTTTTCATTGTTAACGAGTTTATTTAGAATTTTAACGGATTAGCATGGAGGGAATAGCCTAATAAATTCGTTTGTTGGTGTTGTGAATTATGGAAGGAGATTTGAAGAGAATTTTGGATGAAAATAAATGTATTTAACTTGTAAAATGTGAAGGCTGTTGTTATTGATGTTGTTCATATGAATTCCGACTCCTTTACGGAAATAAAATTATTAAATAGTTATATCGCAAATTTGGTTGGTTGAGAAATTTAGAAAACGAGTGTGCGGGCTGTTTTATGGCATACGTCGGTATTGGAAATGATGTTAATACTATTGGTATTGTTGTTGATGTTGTTGGTTACTGAATTGAGAATTCGGGCTAGGCATATAAACGGGGGATGCTGCCCGATTTTCGACAGAATATAGAATGGTTTGGTTTGAAATTTGGAGCAAGTGTGAAATAAAGAGACTAACGTAGCGTGAATCCCTTTAAATGTAGATTTATGAGTTCGGACGAATACGCGTAGCTAATAGGAGGTTGAACAGGTATGTAAAGCTTACCCTTTCTTTCGTTTGGCATGTCTTAGCGTAAGTAAGCTATAACACGATCCTCAAGGTAACTCTATTCTTATGATCCGAGCATGTTTACGATTCTTATCCATCTCTTAATATTGGTATTCTTAATGTAGTAGAAATATGATCCTTATGTCTTTGATATGTTTGGATTTCAAATGTTGCATAAACGGTTTTGTTCCTAAAGGATCCTATGTCTAAAAATGTCCGTAACTTTCATAGATGGAACCGGATTGCTTTGATATGCTCGCAAATGATTCTATAACGTATAATGACTCTAATTTTCATGGGCGGGCCCGGATTGGTTTGATGCATATCCGTGGTCCCCGAGATTTCCCTTTGTATAGTCCTAACGACTCTTTTTGAAAGAATTTGACATGGTTATCGTTTTAACTCTCGAGCGTCGACTACTTACTTATCTATTGAGTCTGTAATGATGATTTATGTGCATATGGTTTCTCACTACTCTGCTCGTGCATGCCTCAATGCATCTTTCACCGAGTCCCGGGCCGGGTATGTATTCGTGCACAGTTTCACTGCATTGTTCACCGAGTCCCTCACTAGAGGGCCGGGTACGGTATATATATGATGATATGATGATGTGATGATATGATGATGTGATGATATGGGGATGGCGGCCAGGATGGCATATGATGATTCTATTCACCGAGTCCCTCACTAGAGGGTTGGGTACGGTATATATATATGATATGATATGATATGATGACATGCATATGATGATTTTTACTTACCGAGTCCCTCATTAGAGGGCCAGGACACGTTATGTATATGCATATGTACTACATGATATTGACATGCATCATTTATGTTTCAAAGGCAAGCCTTATGATTTCGATACTCCCGATTTCGCATGATTACGTTTCGTATCCCATGCTTTACATGCTCGGGACATATTCCGTACCGACCCCTTTCTTCGGGGGGTCGCGTTTCATGCCACGCGGTGTATACAGTGAGCAGAGATGCTCCAGCTGGATTGGCGAGCTCCATTTCCTCCCGGAGTGCTGCCGAGTCAGAGTGTTTATGTTATGTTATCCTGAGTTATGTTAGAGACTTTGCAGACAGAGTCATGTGTATAATATGTCAGTTTTGTAAGCGGCTCTATAAGCCGATGTATCAGTATGCATTATATTACAGATTTCTTACGATCACAGATTTTATTTGATTTGAAAAAGACGAAAAGCATGTTGTTCTTTGAAAGGTTTCGTTTTGCGCTCATGCCATGATTTAAAGGCCCAGTATGATTATGAGTTTCGCGAGAGTCAGCGAGTTCGCTCGGCCCTAAGTAAGGGTCGGGTGCCCATCATGCCCTATCCGGTTAGGGTGTGACACCTCCTCTCCGAAAAGAACCTTAAACGCGTCCCACATCAAAGTATCTCCCATTTTTGAAATGAACTATCACGACCCAACCCCGTAGGCCGTGACTAGTGCCCGAGCTGGGCACCCGTACACACCCATTAACCATAATCAACATACCAGTAACTTAAGCATATGCAAAGGTAAGACGTCGTCTCCATAATCGGTCCACAGCAAGCATAACAAGAACTTATATATACAGAAAGGTGAAACGTCGCCCCAAAGCTGTCACACATACATATATACATAACGGGCATAAGCTGGTAAGGCTGTCATAATATAGGGGGACGCCTAGAACACAAACCACACCGACACAACTGTACGATAATTACCTACAACCCACACATATGTCTACAGACCTCTAAGAGTCATAACAGAATCATATGATGGGACAGGGCCCCGCCGTACCCCTGAATATACATATAAATACACAACAAAAGTGTTCGTACCTACGTATATAGGCTCCGAAGCAAGGGAGCGCTCCAAAATAGCAGGATAGATATCCTAGGCTGACGAATCACCAGAACGAACGTCTGTACCTGCGGGCATGAAACGCAGCCCCCGAAGAAAGGGGGTCAGTACGAAATATGTACTGAGCATGTAAAGCATGGAATACAAGAATGTAGTCATAACCGAGATAAAAGTACGAAGCGAGGACGATAACCGAAATATCCCGTTATAGCTCCGTATATTGTACGTTTGGAAATTCCAAAGTCGTCGTGGAAAGTTAAGGGCGAGACCATTTTCGTAAATTATCCTAATGAACGAGTTGTTATAAATATTATTTATGACTATTATTAGTATGGAAATATTGTGGAAGGTTAAGGGCAAGAAGAGAAATTCGCAAAATGGGCCGTGGAAATAATGCGGAAGGTTAGGGACAAAATGGTAATATTGAGGAATGTCGAGGGGTAAAACGGGAATTTCACATGAGTTCATGAAAATTCCAAAGAGGCCATATTGGCCATGTGACAAAAAAAAATGGGAAAAAGAAATGAATGAAAAATGATGACAATTGAGTCATCTTTAATTTCAAGAAAAAGAAAGAACAATCTAGAGAAATTGAGAGAAGGGCATGTGCCCCTCACATGCTTGGAGGCTTATATATATATATATTCATCTTCTAATTCAAGACAAGAGCAAAAAAAAAAAAAAAGATGAAGAAGAGCAAAGGGAAGCCAAGGTTCGGCCAAGGCTAGGAGAAAGAAAAAAAAAATTTCAAGCCAACAAACTTTGATCCAAAAATTCCCTTCTTTTTGAATTCTTACTAAGTTCAAGGCCCTCTTCAACGTGGTATAATTAGTTAAGCAAGAAAACCATTTTGATGGCAAGTGGAACTTTGAAGGAAAAGGTAAGAATTCCATGTTCATTCATACTATGGAAGATTTATAGGTGTTATAGTAAGTAGAATTGAATGGAAATCATGGAATTGTGATATGGTGTGTGAGCCGTGTGCATGGATGGTTTGCAAGGGCAATAATTCAATTGTTTTATCTAGTATTTTAATTATTGTTGATATTATGGATGATTTGTATATGTTGTAGTATGAAGGAATGAATGAAATCCATGGAATATAGAAGTTGTGTTGTAGCCGTGTGGGGTGTATGGTTGGCCGTGTATGTGTAATGTTATGTAGAAAGAATGGATTAACTTTATGTGGTGTGTTGCTTGTTGTTGTAATATATATACAAAAAGATGGAAAGTTCATGGAAATATGTATGTAGTGTTATGGTCGAGAATGGTGATGTTTTGGCAAGTTATGATGAATTGACCTCATGTGATATCCTAGTTGATGTCGTTGTAGATTTTATGATGAAAAATGAGAACTTAACGGTTAGAGATGGAGTAGTGTATGAATTGAATTGAACGATTTGAATTGAATTGAATTGAATCGAATTGAATTGAGTTGTTGGTATTATCATTGATAATGTGGCCGAGTTCCATTCTCGGGTTGTTGTTGACATTCGGGCCGAGCCATATTCTCGGGATGGTGTGTTTACGGGGAAATCGCCGAAATTTCGGTAGACAAGTATTGAAGCAAGATTGGAATTTTAAGTCTCATGAATAGTAATCGGTAAATGCGACCAAATTGCGATTTTGGCGAACTTGGAACCGGGATTTGGAGTAGCGTAAGAGGCGGAAAAAGGTATGTAAAGCTTCACTTTCCTTCTTTGGCATGTCTTAGACGTAATAGGCTTGAATATGTGCCTCGGGGATAATTCCTCTCTTAGAAATTCGAGATTGAAATTGACTACTATTCATTCAGTAGAATTGAATTAGAAATTGTGTGAAATGATGGAAGAACTCCCTAAACCTTTAGAACTTGCATGAGTAGGACCCGACTACCTTATTATGCTCTACAATGTACGTGGTGGTATGACAATGTTCCTAATATAATTATTTCCTCGATTTTCCAAGAAATGGCTTCGGCAACGCGTTTGTGGTTCACTGATGATTTTAAAGAACTAGTTTGTACAAAGAAATACAAAAATGACTTTTCTAAAACCACTCCGATGGGGGTGTGAGATTTTAATATTTAAAACTCCGATGGGGGGTGTGAGATTTTAATATTTAAACTTTCTAAAACCACTCCGATGGGGGTGTGAGATTTTAATATTTATACTTTCTAAAACCACTCCGAAGGGGGTGCGGTGGCCTCAGCTTATGCCTGAGTGTGCTATAGCCTCGGTCCGTGTCTGAGGCGGCGTGGCCTCGCCCGGTGATCACCGAGTGTGCTATGGCCTCAGCTCACGTACGGGAGTACTATGGCCTCGACTTATGTCCGAGTGAGCTACTTTTTCCAAAACCACTCCGAAAGGGGTGCGAGATTTTACTATTTCATTTCACTTACTACTTTTATCATTACTAAAATGCCCGGCGGGCCGTTATTATTATTATGCCGGAAGCGGCAATGCCCGAAGGGGCCACCATTGATATTGAGCCGGAAGCGGCTGCCCGAAGGGGCCATTATTATTATTGAGCCGGAAGCGGCTGCCCGAAGGGGCCATTATTGATATTGAGCCGGAAGCGGCTGCCCGAAGGGGCCATTATTGATATCGAGCCGGAAGCGGCTGCCCGAAGGGGCTATCATTATTTTGCCGGAAGCGGCGCATGTGATGTATTGCATTACTTCTTTAGAAGAGGTGTTCTAGATTATATTACTTACTCTTGATTCGTTGCTTGGATTGCGATTATTTACTTAAGGCTTGTTGAGACACTGTGTATTTATTTATGTTTTCTCTTAAGCGAAGGCTGCAGGTAATGAGCGTGATTGTGATTTCTTCCCTCCTAAGTTGAGCTATGGTTATTATTTGTTATCGCTTTACATACTCAGTACATATTCCGTACTGACCCTCCTTCTTCGGGGGGCTGCGTTTCATGCCACGCAGGTACACCCAGACGAGTAAAAGACTTTGCTAGGAGTGTTCCGTGGGATTGGCGAGCTCCATCTCGGTTCGGAGTGTTGCCGTGTCGAGTACCGATGCCGTAGCATTTGTACACTCTAGAGACTTTGCGACGTGTCCGTGGATAGTGCGTCGGGAAGTGCGAATAATTTGTAAATGTTAAAAGAATATGTATTTCCGATTAATGATTGTTGTTTGAAAAGTTCCATGTTTTAAGAAGTTTTCGAAATGGCGAGTTTTATTACGCGAATGTCTAAGGGTTCGCTCGACTCGAGGAGGGTCGGGTGCCCATCACACCCTAGTAAGGTCGGGGTGTGACAAAGTGGTATCGAGCGGAGGGTCTGTCCTAGGGGTTGTCTGCAAAGTCGTGTCCGGTAGAGTCCTGTTTATGATGTGAAGCGCGCCACATTTATAAACAGGAGGCTACGGGGCATCTAGGGATTGTTGACCTTCTTTCATATCTAAGATCGTGCGATAGAGCCCAGTCATAGGGTATGAAGTCCCTTGTACTAACCTTCTATTTCAGTTAAAGGACGCCGTCGATAAAAGAAAGCGACCCATGGCATCAACAGTTACAAAGTACAGTGGTAAACAATGGTGCGGACGAGGCATGTTGGATGAGGTAAGAATATTGAAGTATTACTGAGATGTAAGTCGGGAGAATGGAAGTGAAGGTGAACATTAAGAATCAAAAAGGGCAAAACGGTAATTGCAAGAGAAAGGACGTGTTACGAACACGCCTCGGAATCGTACAACTTTGATCGGCTCAGATTATGTAATAAGGGTCATGTGTGGAAGCGTACGCGATTATATCAGTATTAAGGTACCGAATTCCACCAAAGATTCGAGGTTAAGCGTGCTCAGGCGGGAGCAATTTCAGGATGGGTGACCCCCTGGGAAGGAAGTAAGAAACTCCAAAGATCTAGTTGCAAAGGACAAATGAGAAACCAGAATGGCCCAAGTGAAGTCGACTATATGAGATGATTGGAGACCACAAAAGGCTACGCGGCATGCGATGGCCCGATTAAAGAAGAAATGAAAAGTATGTCACGGTTCCGAAATTTGAATAGGCTTGAATAGTGTACGGAAGTATCTCGTGGGTTAGTTGATACTAATTATATGTGCCTATGTGTATGAACATGTATGATATCCCATATGTGAAGGCATCGACAGAAAGTGAAGAAAAAAAAAAAAAACTTATGGTAAGAAATTTTGCTATGTTATGCGCAGAGTCGAAAGGAAGAACTGTTGGTTTATGAAGGAACCCCTCCCAAAGTGCTACAAGACCCCGTGAGGTCAATTGAACATTCGAGGACGAATGTTCTAAAGGGGGGGAGGATGTTATAGCCCGTATATTGTACGTTTGGAAATTCCAAAGTCGTCGTGGAAAGTTAAGGGCGAGACCATTTTCAGAAATTATCCTAATGAACGAGTTGTTATAAATATTATTTATGACTATTATTAGTATGGAAATATTGTGGAAGGTTAAGGGCAAGAAGAGAAATTCGCAAAATGGGCCGTGGAAATAATGCGGAAGGTTAGGGACAAAATGGTAATATTGAGGAATGTCGAGGGGTAAAACGGGAATTTCACATGAGTTCATGAAAATTCCAAAGAGGCCATATTGGCCATGTGACAAAAAAAATGGGAAAAAGAAATGAATGAAAAATGATGACAATTGAGTCATCTTTAATTTCAAGAAAAAGAAAGAACAATCTAGAGAAATTGAGAGAAGGGCATGTGCCCCTCACATGCTTGGAGGCTTATATATATATATTCATCTTCTAATTCAAGACAAGAGCAAAAAAAAAAAAAAAAAAAAGATGAAGAAGAGCAAAGGGAAGCCAAGGTTCGGCCAAGGCTAGGAGAAAGAAAAAAAAAATTTCAAGCCAACAAACTTTGATCCAAAAATTCCCTTCTTTTTGAATTCTTACTAAGTTCAAGGCCCTCTTCAACGTGGTATAATTAGTTAAGCAAGAAAACCATTTTGATGGCAAGTGGAACTTTGAAGGAAAAGGTAAGAATTCCATGTTCATTCATACTATGGAAGATTTATAGGTGTTATAGTAAGTAGAATTGAATGGAAATCATGGAATTGTGATATGGTGTGTGAGCCGTGTGCATGGATGGTTTGCAAGGGCAATAATTCAATTGTTTTATCTAGTATTTTAATTATTGTTGATATTATGGATGATTTGTATATGTTGTAGTATGAAGGAATGAATGAAATCCATGGAATATAGAAGTTGTGTTGTAGCCGTGTGGGGTGTATGGTTGGCCGTGTATGTGTAATGTTATGTAGAAAGAATGGATTAACTTTATGTGGTGTGTTGCTTGTTGTTGTAATATATATACAAAAAGATGGAAAGTTCATGGAAATATGTATGTAGTGTTATGGTCGAGAATGGTGATGTTTTGGCAAGTTATGATGAATTGACCTCATGTGATATCCTAGTTGATGTCGTTGTAGATTTTATGATGAAAAATGAGAACTTAACGGTTAGAGATGGAGTAGTGTATGAATTGAATTGAACGATTTGAATTGAATTGAATTGAATCGAATTGAATTGAGTTGTTGGTATTATCATTGATAATGTGGCCGAGTTCCATTCTCGGGTTGTTGTTGACATTGGGCCGAGCCATATTCTCGGGATGGTGTGTTTACGGGGGAAATCTTTGCCGAAATTTCGGTAGACAAGTATTGAAGCAAGATTGGAATTTTAAGTCTCATGAATAGTAAACGGTAAATGCGACCAAATTGCAGATTTTGGCGAACTTGGAACCGGGATTTGGAGTAGCGTAAGAGGCGGAAAAAGGTATGTAAAGCTTCACTTTCCTTCTTTGGCATGTCTTAGACGTAATAGGCTTGAATATGTGCCTCGGGGATAATTCCTCTCTTAGAAATTCGAGATTGAAATTGACTACTATTCATTCAGTAGAATTGAATTAGAAATTGTGTGAAATGATGGAAGAACTCCCTAAACCTTTAGAACTTGCATGAGTAGGACCCGACTACCTTATTATGCTCTACAATGTACGTGGTGGTATGACAATGTTCCTAATATAATTATTTCCTCGATTTTCCAAGAAATGGCTTCGGCAACGCGTTTGTGGTTCACTGATGATTTTAAAGAACTAGTTTGTACAAAGAAATACAAAAATGACTTTTCTAAAACCACTCCGATGGGGGTGTGAGATTTTAATATTTAAACTTTCTAAAACCACTCCGATGGGGGTGTGAGATTTTAATATTTATACTTTCTAAAACCACTCCGATGGGGGTGTGAGATTTTAATATTTATACTTTCTAAAACCACTCCGGTGGCCTCGGCTTATGCCTCGAGTGTGCTATAGCCTCGGTCCGTGTCCGAGCGAGTGTGGCCCTCGCCCGATCACTGAGTGTGCTATGGCCTCAGTTCACGTCTGGGAGTACTATGGCCTCAGCTTATGTCTGAGTGAGCTACTTTTTCCAAAACCACTCCGAAAGGGGTGCGAGATTTTACTATTTCATTTCACTTACTACTTTTATCATTACTAAAATGCCCGAAGGGGCCGTTATTATTATTATGCCGGAAGCGGCAATGCCCGAAGGGGCCACCATTGATATTGAGCGGAAGCGGCCGCCGAAGGGGCCATTATTATTATTGAGCCGGAAGCGGCTGCCCGAAGGGGCCATTATTGATATCGAGCCGGAAGCGGCTGCCCGAAGGGGCCATTATTGATATCGAGCCGGAAGCGGCTGCCGGAAGCGGCGCATGTGATGTATTGCATTATTTCTTTAGAAGAGGTGTTCTAGATTACATTACTGACTCGGATTCGTTGCTTGGATTGCGATTATTTACTTAAGGCTTGTTGAGACACTGTGTATTTATTTATGTTTTCTCTTAAGCGAAGGCTGCAGGTAATGAGCGTGATTGTGATTTCTTCCCTCCTAAGTTGAGCTATGGTTATTATTTGTTATCGCTTTACATACTCAGTACATATTCCTCTCGACCCTCCTTCTTCGGGGGGCTGCGTTTCATGCCACGCAGGTACACCCAGACGAGTAAAAGACTTTGCTAGGAGCTGTTCCCGTGGGATTGGCGAGCTCCATCTCAGTTCGGAGTGTTGCCAGGTCGAGTACTGATGCCGTAGCATTTGTACACTCTAGAGACTTTGCAGACAGTGTCCTGTGGATAGTGCGTCGGGAAGTGCGAATAATTTGTAAATGTTAAAAGAATATGTATTTCCAGTTAATGATTGTTGTTTGAAAAGTTCCATGTTTTAAGAAGTTTTCGAAATGGCGAGTTTTATTACGCGAATGTCTAAGGGTTCGCTCGACTCGGGAGGGTCGGGTGCCCATCACACCCTAGTAAGGTCGGGGTGTGACAAAGTGGTATCGAGAGCGAGTGTCCGTCCTAGGGGTTGTACGTAAAGTCGTGTCCGGTAGAGTCCTGTTTATGATGTGAAGCGCGCCACATTTATAAACAGGAGGCTACGGGGCATCTAGGGATTGTTGACCTTCTTTCATATCTAAGATCGTGCGATAGAGCCCAGTCATAGGGTATGAAGTCCCTTGTACTAACCTTCTATTTCAGTTAAAGGACGCCGTCGATAAAGAAAGCGACCCATGGCATCAACAATTACAAAGTACGGTGGTAAACAATGGTGCGGACGAGGCATGTTGGATGAGGTAAGAATATTGAAGTATTACTGAGATGTAAGTCGGGAGAATGGAAGTGAAGGTGAACATTAAGAATCAAAAAGGGCAAAACGGTAATTGCAAGAGAAAGGACGTGTTACGAACACGCCTCGGAATCTGTACAACTTTGACTGGCTCCAGATTATGTAATAAGGGTCATGTGTGGAAGCGTACGCGATTATATCAGTATTAAGGTACCGAATTCCACCAAAGATTCGAGGTTAAGCGTGCTCAGGCGGGAGCAATTTCAGGATGGGTGACCCCCTGGGAAGGAAGTAAGAAACTCCAAAGATCTAGTTGCAAAGGACAAATGAGAAACCAGAATGGCCCAAGTGAAGTCAGACTATATGAGATGATTGGAGACCACAAAAGGCTACGCAGCATGCGACAGGCCCGATTAAAGAAGAAATGAAAAGTATGTCACGGTTCTGAAATTTGAATAGGCTTGAATAGTGTCCGGAAGTATTACGTGGGTTAGTTGATACTAATTATATGTGCCTATGTGTATGAACATGTATGATATCCCATATTTGAAGGCAACGACAGTAAAGTTAATAAAAAAAAAAAAAAAAACTTATGGTAAGAAATTTTGCTATGTTATGCGCAGAGTCGAAAGGAAGAACTGTTGGTTTATGAAGGAACCCCTCCCAAAGTGCTACAAGACCCCGTGAGGTCAATTGAACATTCGAGGACGAATGTTCTAAAGGGGGGGAGGATGTTATAGCCCGTATATTGTACGTTTGGAAATTCCAAAGTCGTCGTGGAAAGTTAAGGGCGAGACCATTTCGAAATTATCCTAATGAACGAGTTGTTATAAATATTATTTATGACTATTATTAGTATGGAAATATTGTGGAAGGTTAAGGGCAAGAAGAGAAATTCGCAAAATGGGCCGTGGAAATAATGCGGAAGGTTAGGGACAAAATGGTAATATTGAGGAATGTCGAGGGTAAAACGGGAATTTCACATGAGTTCATGAAAATTCCAAAGAGGCCATATTGGCCATGTGACAAAAAAAATGGGAAAAAGAAATGAATGAAAAATGATGACAATTGAGTCATCTTTAATTTCAAGAAAAAGAAAGAACAATCTAGAGAAATTGAGAGAAGGGCATGTGCCCCTCACATGCTTGGAGGCTTATATATATATATTCATCTTCTAATTCAAGACAAGAGCAAAAAAAAAAAAAAAAAGATGAAGAAGAGCAAAGGGAAGCCAAGGTTCGGCCAAGGCTAGGAGAAAGAAAAAAAAATTTCAAGCCAACAAACTTTGATCCAAAAATTCCCTTCTTTTTGAATTCTTACTAAGTTCAAGGCCCTCTTCAACGTGGTATAATTAGTTAAGCAAGAAAACCATTTTGATGGCAAGTGGAACTTTGAAGGAAAAGGTAAGAATTCCATGTTCATTCATACTATGGAAGATTTATAGGTGTTATAGTAAGTAGAATTGAATGGAAATCATGGAGTTGTGATATGGTGTGTGAGCCGTGTGCATGGATGGTTTGCAAGGGCAATAATTCAATTGTTTTATCTAGTATTTTAATTATTGTTGATATTATGGATGATTTGTATATGTTGTAGTATGAAGGAATGAATGAAATCCATGGAATATAGAAGTTGTGTTGTAGCCGTGTGGGGTGTATGGTTGGTCGTGTATGTGTAATGTTATGTAGAAAGAATGGATTAACTTTATGTGGTGTGTTGCTTGTTGTTGTAATATATATACAAAAAGATGGAAAGTTCATGGAAATATGTATGTAGTGTTATGGTCGAGAATGGTGATGTTTTGGCAAGTTATGATGAATTGACCTCATGTGATATCCTAGTTGATGTCGTTGTAGATTTTATGATGAAAAATGAGAACTTAACGGTTAGAGATGGAGTAGTGTATGAATTGAATTGAACGATTTGAATTGAATCGAATTGAATTGAGTTGTTGGTATTATCATTGATAATGTGGCCGAGTTCCATTCTCGGGTTGTTGTTGACATTCGGGCCGAGCCATATTCTCGGGATGGTGTGTTTACGTGGGAAATCTTTGCCGAAATTTCGGTAGACAAGTATTGAAGCAAGATTGGAATTTTAAGTCTCATGAATAGTAACTGGTAAATGCGACCAAATTGCAGATTTTGGCGAACTTGGAACTGGGATTTGGAGTAGCGTAAGAGGCGGAAAAGGTATGTAAAGCTTCACTTTCCTTCTTTGGCATGTCTTAGACGTAATAGGCTTGAATATGTGCCTCGGGGATAATTCCTCTCTTAGAAATTCGAGATTGAAATTGACTACTATTCATTCAGTAGAATTGAATTAGAAATTGTGTGAAATGATGGAAGAACTCCCTAAACCTTTAGAACTTGCATGAGTAGGACCCGACTACCTTATTATGCTCTACAATGTACGTGGTGGTATGACAATGTTCCTAATATAATTATTTCCTCGATTTTCCAAGAAATGGCTTCGGCAACGCGTTTGTGGTTCACTGATGATTTTAAAGAACTAGTTTGTACAAAGAAATACAAAAATGACTTTTCTAAAACCACTCCGATGGGGGTGTGAGATTTTAATATTTAAACTTTCTAAAACCACTCCGATGGGGGTGTGAGATTTTAATATTTATACTTTCTAAAACCACTCCGAAGGGGTGCGGTGGCCTCGGCTTATGCCCGAGTGTGCTATAGCCTCGGTCCGTGTACGAGCGAGCTGTGGCCTCACCGATCACCGAGTGTGCTATGGCCTCGGTTCACGTCCGGGAGTACTATGGCCTCGGCTTATGTCCGAGTGAGCTACTTTTTCCAAAACCACTCCGAAAGGGTGCGAGATTTTACTATTTCATTTCACTTACTACTTTTATCATTACTAAAATGCCCGAAGGGGCCGTTATTATTATTATGCCGGAAGCGGCAATGCCGGGGGGCCACCATTGATATTGAGCGCTGCCCGGAAGGGGCCATTATTGATATTGAGCCGGAAGCGGCTGCCGAAGGGGCCATTATTGATATTGAGCCGGAAGCGGTCTTGCTGCCGAAGGGGCCATTATTGATATCGAGCCGGAAGCGGCTGCCCGAAGGGCTATCATTATTTTGCGGAAGCGGCGCATGTGATGTATTGCATTACTTCTTTAGAAGAGGTGTTCTAGATTATATTACTTACTCTGGATTCGTTGCTTGGATTGCGATTATTTACTTAAGGCTTGTTGAGACACTGTGTATTTATTTATGTTTTCTCTTAAGCGAAGGCTGCAGGTAATGAGCGTGATTGTGATTTCTTCCCTCCTAAGTTGAGCTATGGTTATTATTTGTTATCGCTTTACATACTCAGTACATATTCCGTACTGACCCTCCTTCGGGGGGCTGCGTTTCATGCCACGCAGGTACACCCAGACGAGTAAAAGACTTTGCTAGGAGCTGTTCCCGTGGGATTGGCGAGCTCCATCTCAGTTCGGAGTGTTGCCAGGTCGAATTTGTACCGATGCGTGAGATAGTCCCGCGTCGGGAAGTGCGAATAATTTGTAAATGTTAAAAGAATATGTATTTCTAGATTGTTGTTTGACATGTTTTAAGAAGTTTTCGGTTTTATTACGCGAATGTCTAAGGGTTCGTGGATAGTGCGTCGGGAAGTGCGAATAATTTGTAAATGTTAAAAGAATATGTATGGGGCGTTCAGGTTAATGATTGTTGTTTACATAAGTTCCTATAGTGAGGTCGGTTAAGATTATATCACCATCATATATATACATATAACGTGTCCCGGCCCTCCAGCGAGGGAGGGTGGATAGCGTGTCCGGCCTCTCTACCGAGGACTCGGTGGATAGCGTGTCCCGCCCTCCCTAATGAGGGACTCGGTGGAGGAGATCCTCGTCTCCATCATGTGTACATCATACTCGGCCCATCCCGTGGGCTAGCGCCATCATCACATCATCATACATAACGTGTCCGGCCCTCAACGAGGGACTCGGTGAATATACAGTAGAGCCGTGCACGAAAACATGTCCTGGCCCGGGGCTCAGTGAAAGATGTAGCGACCACACGCACGAGCAGAGTAGTAAGTAACCACATACACATAAATCATTATTACAGACTCAATAGATAAGTAGGTAATCAAAGCTCGAGAGTTAAAACGGTAATCATGTTAAGTTCTTTCAAAAAAAAGTCGTTAGGACTATACAAAGGAAAATCTCGGGGACCACGGATATGCATCAAACCAATCCGGGCCCGCCCATGAAAGTCAGAGTCATTATCCGTTATAGAATCTTCTGCGAACGTTTCGAAGCGATCCAATTTCGTCTATGAAAGTTACGGACTTCATTAGACATAGGATCCTTTAGGAACAAACTTTTGTGCAACATTCGAAATCCAATCATACCAAAGACATAAGGACCATAATGCTATTACATTAAGAATACCAATATTAAGAGGTGAATAAGAATCGTAAGAATAGAGTTGCCCCGAGGCTCGTATCATATCATATCTTACATACGTCTAAGACATGCCAAAAGAAAGAAAGGGTAAGCTTTACATACCTCGTCCGCTTCCAAAGCTAATCCAAAATTAAGTCTCGGCTTCCCAAAATCTACAATAATGTCGTTAGGCACCAAACATTTGTCATAAGCACTTAGGAACCCAATTCTAAGCTAGCACTTCATTTGTAAATTTGGGCGTTTACTCAGAATTCAACAACTCCCGAGAATTCAACTCGGTCAAATCGTCAACAACAATACCAACAACCATACTAGCAACATCAACGAGTAATTCAAAACGCATTTTAACATTAGTAATTCTTTTCCATATAATTCGACGGCATTCTATTTACATTCAATTCAACCACATATAATCAAACTAACACCAACGCTCACACGTTCAATTACTAATCCGAAACCATTCAAACAATATTCAAGAACACTTCAAACAATTCGCACAATATTCAAAACAACCCAACCAATATACAATGCCACCCGAAACCTTCCAATTTCCATAGGAACAACAACAAGACATTTCTTTCTTTCAAATTCACAAACTATATCAACAATCCACACGTTAACAACTTCATTTTCATAAATTCAAGAAACTCGTATTAAAATCACATTATCTTCCAAATCAGCCCACACGATTATAACTTCAACTTGGATCATTAAACCTTCATTTTACAACATAGAATCCACTACAAACAACAACCAAAATACTACATAAACTTAGTTCATTCCTTCTTACACAAAATAGCCCATATTCGGCCACAACATCAACACCATAATTTCATGAATTTCATTCATTTCCACATGCTACAACATGCACAAATTATCCATAACACATGTAAAAGAGGATTGAACCTTACTCTTCCACTTAGTTCTTCACTTGGCTAGGTTGGTGCTTTGCAAGAATGAATGGTTTGCTTGATTCAAAAACCACCCACGTTATTTAAGACCTTCTAATTGGTTGAAAAAGCTAGAAGAAAATATTTTTTTGATCACTATTCATGATCATCAATTTTGGTGCTATGGCCGAATGGTCCCTTGGTTCTTCTCCATATTTCTCTAAGTTTCTAAGTTGAAGATGATGAATTTGTCATGCTTGCCATCTATTATATACATATAGAATTCATCCATGTGTACCATGGCCCACACATGGCTTGGATGAATTAAATTTAGCCAAGCCATGGGTGGTGGCCCCACACATGCCACACGGCCATAGTGGCCATTTCATGAAAAATACTTAACTTTCCATAATTCACTTTTAACCCCAAATTTTCCTTAATATTCCATACCAATAAAATCATACAACTTATGCCTTAAAACAAAATCGAAGGTCAAAAGTCTCAACCTCCGTATCCTCTGAATAGTCTTGTCCCCCAAACTTATCGTAGTTAGCTCGGAATGTCCCAACGTACAAAATAGGGGATATAACATGAACCTCAAACCACAAGCCCATAATCTAGGTCATATTTGTGCCTTTTTATATATCTATACCTAACAGTAGTTCGCCCTCTTATTATCAATGCTCAATCATCATTTTGTACCAAAATGTCACCGAGAATATCATATTAACTTGATGTAAAAAATCAAGGGGGTTATACAATTAATAGGGGGGAAAGCCCCCCAAAAACATAATCAAATTTCATTAAAGGGGTTAAACCCCACCAAAACATGCAGAAAACTAACAGTTTCTCCATAGAATTCACAACACCTCACCCTAATCAAAGTCTAACTCAAATAGGGTTTTAACCATAAACTAA
>NW_026718183.1:0-94466 GCF_029784015.1 Lycium ferocissimum
GGTTTCTCTTTATTATTTTTTGGCAGCTTAAGGTCTCTCTTTAAAATGGCCATAATTTTTGGATTCCGACATCGTGTCAGGGTCCACAAACCTACCGTTGGAAAGCTAATTCAATTATCTACAACTTTTATTTCGGGGGGGTTTTCCCCAAATTCCAAACGTATAATGCCGTGTTTGCCCCTTAAAGTCGGTCACCCGGAAACTTTTTCCCTTAAATCGCCCTTTTTGGAGGGCTTACACTTTTTTTTGGCTTATGGGTCCTTTTTGGGAACTTGCTCAACTTCACATGTACTACCCATATATCTCTTTATATGTCTTTTATAACGCCCCGATGGGCGGGCCCCACCTTGGTTTTGGTTACAAGGGCTATCCCCGAGTGATCACTTTAAACCGGGTTTTACATCCTCGCTCCCCAAATTCCATATATATACATTCTCATACTCAGATAATATAACCCATCCCCGATCCTTGTGTAAAATTTCCCCTTTTTGCCCCCGGCCTTGGCATTTTTTCCGTGAACCATTTTGCGAATTCCTCTTTTTACCCTTAACTTTTCCCGATATTTCCATACTACTCATATTCCTAACCAACTTGTACATTAAAATAATTTTTGGGAGATGGTCATTCCTTTATCTTTGCCACGACTACCTTGAAATATCCGAACGTATAAAATACGGGATATAACAAAATTTCCGTATCATAATGTATAATAGAAACGCATCGCTCGTGGAACCATTTTCAAAATCACACACTAAACCCACGACTCGTCTGCAAAAGTTCTAACTCGAACATGACATCATAGCATAGGACTCTGACCCGAGAATTTCCGTAGCAACGGAGATGCCAACTCCGTTGGAACATCTTCTATAATGGCTTCGATCATCTCGGGGTGTACCGCGCGGCATGAAACGCAGCCCCCCGAAGAAGAGTGGGCCGCATTTGGCATTGTACCGAGTATGTAAGGCATGAGTAATATCACGAAATCATAACAGAACATAAAACATGACATAGAGAGCCGATATAACCCGTAACTCGTTTGTCTACCCTCGATAGATATTGTGCAAGTTAACTTTACCTTTGGAGTACTATATAGATACTACAAGTAAACCGCCCGACCGTGTAGGTGCGGTGTGTAATCGCTTCCGACCATATAGGTGTGGTGGACTCGCCCGACCACATAGGTACGGTACCGCTTCGAGCACCATGGAATATGCCGAGTAATCGTCATCCGAGTGCCCCTTTGGGCGGATGCCATAGCTTTTAAAAAAAAACATGTAAATATCAGAAAGTAAACCGCCCGACCACGTGTGACGAGTACAATCGCCCGTCCACAGGAACGAGGTATAAGCCCGCGTCCGTGCCTCCCGCATCCGGTATAACCGCCCACTATAGTGGTGTTCGCCCGGCCGCCCATTGGACGGCGCGGTGGATACTCGCTCGGCCATGCGTACGGTGTTATAAAAACATACTTAATTATAAAGCATGCATGAGAGCCCAAGAAAAGCTACAACTCTATCTAGCTGACGTAAGGTCGGTAACCTCGATTGCATTATAATAATCATAGTCATCATGTCTCACCTTGAAGGAACTAGTATTACGAGGCGAGACCATCAACGAAGAATAACATTAAAAGAAAACAGTGGAATGAGATCATGGACATCATAGACGCCGGTTCATGTGCTTTGAAATCCTTAGAAAATAGTGGTCATAACCAAGGAATAGAATTAGAGATCAAGATCTAGTTTGATACTTTCATACTCATATCGAATCCTTAACTTGAAACTCTTAGTCATGGAATCATTCTTGTCATACTCATCATAGACATATTCTCTTCCTTAACATCATCGTTACCATTGTTATCATAGAATTACTCTCATTAGAATGGTTACAACACTTATCGTTTCGATAACCAACAATAAGAAAATCTCGGGAACAATGGGCCCACCTCGGATCCGATGAGGCGGCGCACAATTACGTACGTTACATGTTATGACATCATTTGTGAGAGTTTTAAGGTAGTCGGGTCCTATTTGTGCAAGTTCTAAATGTTTATACAATTTTTTCCAACAATTCATAGAACATTTAATTCAATTCTATTGAATGAAAAGGGTCAAATTCAATCTTAGATTTCTAGAATAGGATTGTCCCCGAGGCCCATATCCAAAGCTAATACGCTTCCAAGACATGCCAAAGAAGGAAGGTGAAGGCCTTACATACCTTATCCACTTTCCATTTGCGACTCCAAATTCAAGTCTCAAATCCGCCAAAATTCACAAATTGGTCACATTTACCCAAACATTAATTAAAGCCCTTAAGAATCCAAATCTTGAATCAACATTTGTCTACGTAAATTTCTACAAGATTTCCGTAGAATTACCATCCCCGAGAATTCCACTCGGTCAATTTTAATCAACAATCCGGGAATTCAACCCGGCCAAACCAACAACAATACTAGCAACTATTCTAGTAACACTTCAATTCAATTCAATTCCATTCACACACTACTCCATCTCTAACCATTAAATCCTCATTTTCCACCATAGAATCTATCACACAACAATTAATATGCCAAGTAGAATTAATTCATCATATCTACATACACTAATATATTCGGCCACAACAACTACTCATATATTTTCATGCAAAATTTCACCCATCTTTACACATTGCAACAACAACAACATGCTACATAAAATTTATCCATTCTTTTCCATACACAATATATCACATGCACGGTCACACTTCAACAGCAAGATTTCATGTTTCTCATTCATTTCTCCATACCACAACATGCATGAATCACCTATAACACTCAAAGAGATGAAGCCTTACCTTTTCTTCAACTTCTCCCTTGGTGTAGGATTAGTGCATGACACCAAACATCCTCCTACTTGCTTCAACACTTGCACCATGTTGTAGAGGATCCTCAAATTGATAGGAAAACTAGGAGGAAAATATTTTTCTTGCTCTCTCCCTCATGGCACCAATCTGCCAAGGCTTGCCGAATGGCCCTTCCATTTTTTTTCTTTCTTTCTTTCTTGCTTTCTTTCTCCTTGTTAAAATATGAACACCCCTCTTATATATATATATACATATTGCATGCATGTGAGGGGCACATTCCTCTCTCTCTCTAGATTTTTCTTTTCTTGTCCCCTTTCTTTTTATTTTCTAGAATTTTCTTATTTTCCATGGAAAGGATGACTTATTTTGGTCATCATTTTTCATTCTTTTTTTTCACATGGCCAATATGGCCTCTTCTTGAACTCTCTTGAATTCCTTGTGAAATGACCATTTTGCCCCTAGCCTTTTTAAATATTTCCATGAACCATTTTGCGAATTTTCCTTTTCGCCCTCAACCTTTCTCAATATTTCCACACTAATAATGTTCATAAATATTATTCATAAATCAACTTGTACATTAGAAAAATTTTGAGAATGGTCTCGCCTTTAACTTTCCACGTCGACTTTGAAATTTCCAAACGTACAAAATACGGGCTATAACATCCTCCCCCCCTTTAGAACATTCGTCCTCGAATGTTCAATGGACCTTATGGGGCGTCATAACATTTCGAGAGGGTTCCTTTTATAGCTGCTCTTTTCCTTTATGCCCGTTCTTTATCCTTTACCTCGTTTTCCTTATAATCGAACTCCTTGACCTTTTCATGAGTCCTTGCTCCATGTCATATGTTTTCCTACTTCGCCATTCCAACTTGTTATCCCTATCCTTTCCAGGTCATTTCTTTCCTGTTATTGATCGTCACCGCACCTTAACGAAAGCCGTGTCTCGCAGAGCCTTTACCTAACGATCGGCTATAGGCTACTCCCGACTCTCATATCCGTCTCTTGGTACACTCATTGTTACTTCGTTTCTACTTTTCTCCCAAGTATCCTGGCGACATGCCGACATATTTTGAACTCTGATTCCAAGCTAATAGGTTTCTTTTTCTGACACTTGATAGTGTTGCGGTTCCTTTTTAGGTCTAATATAATATGGTCTCCCCCCCTTTAAGGGGCTCCTTATACCAACAATCTTTCTATGAAGTCTTCGTTTATACCTAGTTTCTCATCTTTCTTCTAACTCCATGCCTAGCATCCCGGAAGCTTCTTATCCTAAGTTTTCTGTTACCTTCCATCTATGTCATCCTTTTGTCCACATTCCCATCCACTATTCGTCCTTTCACTTCCTTAGTTCGCTTGTTCGTAATTCTTCCTTGACTGCGCATTTGTGCTGTAGCTGTGTATCCATATCTCTTCCTATCCTAGTTACTATTCCTTTAGTCTTGCTTATCAAAATCGGTCCTCAAGACTTGTACACTCCTTTCCCCGTCTCTTTTTATTATACTCTATCCCTCTTCACATGCCTACTTTGAGTCCTTACCCAAAGAATCTCGCGCTTGCCGGTAATTCTCTCGGAGCCTCCTTTACCGAGGTTCTTACCTTTCACCTTCTTTCGACACTTTGTTCTCTTTGTTTTCCACTAACGCACTCTCTTCCTTTCCAACTATCACCATATTAGACCCTCCAAATTTAATCCATAACAAAATAATGACAAATTTTCCTTATAGCACTTATATCGTCCACTTTCGCTGTCACTTGGGCTTCGATTCCCTTACTTGACTAATGCCTTCCTTACCGTAGCGCCGGTTGCTGGGACTTCCGTATCTATCGATATAATCATGTGTAAAATATTCTACACATTCATACACATATATATATGTATTTACTATCAACTAACCCACAAAGTATTTCCAAACACTGTTCAAGCCTATCCAACTTTCCGAATCGACGCATTCCCTGTCTCTTCTCCAGTCTAACCTACCTCGTTTTATGTGACCCCGTATAGCTTCCAACCATTCCGTATACTCTGATTTCCCTTAGGTCACTCTTAGCTTCTCATTTGTCCCTTATATCTCAAGTTGTAAAACTTTTAGCTTACTTCCCAGGGGGTCACCCATCCTGAAATTCTCTCTCACCCGAGCACGCTTAACCTCGAAACTTTGGTGGAATTCGGTGCCTTAACACCGATATTTTCGCGTCCGCTTTCTTACACGGCCTTTACTACTCGATCCGAAGCCAATCAAAACTTTACAATTTCCGAGACATTTTCGTAATACGTCCTTTCTTCTATAATGACCGTTTTGCCCTTTTTAATTCCTGATGTTCACCTTCCGCCTGTATGTATGACCATTTCCTGTCTGGCGCCCAACTCCACGTAACAGAACAAATATATTCATCCGCGCCACCTCTTTTGACTTCCATATCATTCCTCGCCTTTTTTCTCCGCCGATATATGGGCGCCACGAAATCGACGATTAATATAAGGAATATTATTTCCTATGTCTTGGCTCTATCGCACGATCTAATGACGTAAGAAGGTCAACCATTCCTAGATGCCCCGCAGCCTCGTCTATAGACGTGGCCGGCTTCACACCCATAAACAAATGTGACTCTACCGGACACGACTTTGCAGTATGTACCCCTTAGACCGACCTCGCTCTAATACCACTTTGTCACACCCCGATCCTACTAGGGTGTGATGGGCACCCGACCCCATATTCGGAGCCGAGCGAACCCGCTGACTCTTATTACATACATACTTCCTTTGGATTCTTAGATTAAACAAAAATAAAATACATAGTAAAACTTTCAAAATCTTTTGTCGTTTCCAATTAAATACAATCGGTAAACATAAGGGCTCTGTATCATAATGTATAATACAAACGCATCGGCTCGTGGAACCATTTTCAAAACTGACACACTAAACCCACGACTCTGTCTGCAAAGTCTCTAACTCGAACATGACATCATAGCATAGGACTCTTGACCCGGCAACTCTCCGTAGCAACGGAGATGCTAACTCCGTTGGAACATCTTCTATAATGGCTTCGATCATCCGGGTGTACCGCGCGGCATGAAACGCACTTCGAAGAAGAGGGGCGCACGAGCATCAGTACCGAGTATGTAAGGCATGAGTAATATCACGAAATCATAATAGAGAACATAAAACATGACATAGGAGAGTGATATAACCCGTAACTCGTTTGTCTACCCCGATAGATATCGTGCAAGTTAACTTTACCTTTGGAGTACTATATAGATACTACAAGTAACCGCCCGACCGTGTAGGTGCGGTGTGTAATCGCCCGACCATATAGGTGCGGTGGACTACCGCCCGACCATATAGGTGCGGTGTAACGCTTTCCGAGCGCACCATGGAATAAAGGAGTAATCATCATCCGAGTCCCCTTGGGGCGGATGCCATGCATGCTAGCTTTTTAAAAAAAACATGTAAATATCTGTAAGTAAACTGCCCGACCACGTAGGATCGGTGTATAACTTCCCGTCCATATAGGAACGGTGTATAAGCCCGCGTCCAGGCCTCCCACGTCTGGGGTATAATCGCCCACCATAGTGGTGTGTCCCGCCCGGCCGCCCATTGGACGGCGCGTGTGATACTCGCTCTCGGCCATGTAGGCACGGTGTTATAAAAACTTACTTAATTATAAAGCATGCATGAGAGCCCAAGTGAAAGCTACAACTCTATCGGAGTGACGTAAGGTCGGTAACCCTCCGATTGCATTATGGAATAATCATAGTCATCATGTCTCACCTTGAATGAACTAGTATTATGAGGCGAGACCGTCAACGAAGAATAACATTAAAAGAAAACAGGGAATGAGATCATGGACATCATAGACGTCGGTTCATGTGCTTTGAAATCCTTAGAAAATAGGGTCATAACCAAGGAATAGAATTAGAGATCAAGATCTAGTTTGATACTTTCATACTCATATCGAATCCTTAACTTGAAACTCTTAGTCATGGAATCATTCTTGTCATACTCATCATAGACATATTCTCTTCCTTAACATCATCGTTACCATTGTTATCATAGAATTACTCTCATTAGAATGGTTACAACACTTATCGTTTGATAAACGGAACAATAAGGAAAATCCGGGAACAATGGGCCCACCTCAGATCTGATGAGGCGGCGTACACAATTTACGTACGTTACATGTTATGACATCATTTGTGAGAGTTTTAAGGTAGTCGGGTCCTATTTGTGCAAGTTCTAAATGTTTATACAATTTTTCCAACTATTCATAGAACATTTAATTCAATTCTATTGAATGAAAAGGGTCAAATTCAATCTTAGATTTCTAGGAATAGGATTGTCCCCGAGGCCTATATCCAAACCTAATACGTCTAAGACATGCCAAAGAAGGAAGGTGAAGGCCTTACATACCTTTTCCACTTCATTTGCGACTCCAAATTCAAGTCTCAAATCCGCCAAAATCTACAAATTGGTCACATTTACCCAAACATTAATTAAAGCCTTAAGAATCCAAATCTTGAATCAACATTTGTCTACGTAAATTTCTGCAAGCATTTCCCCCCGTAAATGCGCCATCCCCGAGAATTCCACTCGGTCAATTTTAATCAACAACAATCCGGGAATTCAACCCGGCCAAACCAACAACAATACTAGCAACTATTCTAGTAACACTTCAATTCAATTCAATTCCATTCACACACTACTCCATCTCTAACCATTAAATCCTCATTTTCCACCATAGAATCTATCACACAACAATTAATATGCCAAGTAGAATTAATTCATCATATCTACATACACTAATATATTCGGCCACAACAACTACTCATATATTTTCATGCAAATCATATATTTTCATGCAAATTTCACCCATCTTTACACATTGCAACAACAACAACATGCTACATAAAATTTATCCATTCTTTTCCATACACAATATATCACATGCACGGTCACACTTCAACAAGCAAGATTTCATGTTTCTCATTCATTTCTCCATACCACAACATGCATGAATCACCTATAACACTCAAAAGAGATGAAGCCTTACCTTTTCTTCAACTTCTCCCTTGGTGTAGGATTGGTGCATGACACCAAACATCCTCCTACTTGCTTCAACACTTGCACCATGTTGTAGAGGATCCTCAAATTGATAGGAAAACTAGGAGGAAAATATTTTTCTTGCTCTCTCCCTCATGGCACCAATTCGGCCAAGGCTTGGCCGAATGGCCCTTCCATTTTCTTTCTTTCTTTCTTTCTTGCTTTCTTTCTCTCCTTGTTAAAATATGAACACCCCTCTTATATATATATATATATATATACATATTGCATGCATGTGAGGGGCACATGCCCCTCTCTAGATTTTTCTTTTCTTTTTCCTTTCTTTTATTTTCTAGAATTTTCTTATTTTCCATGGCAAGGATGACTTATTTTGGTCATCATTTTTCATTCTTTTTTTCTTCACATGGCCAATATGGCCCCTTCTTGGAACTCTCTTGAATTCTTGTGAAATGACCATTTTGCCCTTAGCCTTTTTAAATATTTTCATGAACCATTTTGCGAATTTTCCTTTTCGCCCTCAACCTTTCTCAATATTTCCACACTAATAATGTTCATAAATATTATTCATAACCAACTTGTACATTAGAAAAATTTTGGAGAATGGTCTCGCCCTTAACTTTCCACGTCGACTTTGAAATTTTCAAATGTACAAAATACGGGCTATAACATCGTAGATACGCAGTGTGGGTAGTCTGGTCCCATGGCTTTTGTGTATGTGCATGTATATTATTATTTTGATAGCCGAAGGGCCTATGTTTATAAAAGCAAGTGCATTACGTAAAAATGACAAGTTTTTCTTATATGAATACGAGCATATAGTATGAATGATAGCAGATAGCGAAAGTGAGAGGTGTTCGGTGGTTAGCCCCGGATACCCGTCGCGGCCGTAGTACGGGTTGTGACGGGCGGTATCGAGCAGTTCGGTCCTAGGAAGTGTCTACGAGCCGTGTCTAGTAGCAGTCTTGTTTATGGTGTGTTGTGCGCCACGCTAATAAACAAGAGGCTACAGTAAGCATTTAGGAAAAATGACCATCTTTCTTCATATGAGATCGTGCGATAGAGCCAAGTATAAGATGAAATTCCTCCCTAATGAGTGTGTTGTGATTTCGTAAATGCCGCCAAAAGGGAAAGCTAAAGCCGCCTGCAGGGCGAGACTACGATGAAGAGGCGGCGTAAATAGAGCCGCCTATGAATATAGATGAGGGCGAATCACATGACGAGGTTCCATCTAGTGCCTCCACTATCGTTATATCCCGTATTTTGCATGTTGGAACATTTTAAGTTGGATTGCATGTTGTGGATAAGACTTTTAATTTCCGATTTTGTTTTTGTTTTAATGCACAAGTTGCATATTCATCTTTTCATTGGTATGGAGTGTTAAGGGTAAATTTGGAATAAGGAAAAGTTTGGGATGTTGAATAAGTTATACGTATTGTATGGAGTTTTGGACATATCCAGGTATGCAAATAAAGAGATCGGTGTATAAAAGTTTTAGGTCCCGAAATAATTTCCGCGGATGAACGAAGTTGATCTACAAAAGAGGTTCACACACTCGCTACGGTGACTTCGGCGCTTTATATAAAGGGGCTTAACCCCTCATTTTCAGCCAAAAAAATCAGACCAAAAACATTCCATATATTCTAGAAAATTTCAACCTTCCACCACTAACTTTTAGCCCGAAACCAGTATAATTCTCAAATTCCGATCCGTACAGCGTATAGTTGCGGCTTCAAAACTGCGTATTGAGGCTTTGTGGCTTAAGTTCAAGGTGGAGGAGTAAATATATAGCATTATTATCGAGGGAAAGGTATGAATCTCTTTCTATTTGTGTTAATATTAGTTAGTATGTTTTGATTGTTGTAGTGTGAAGAAAAGAATGAAAATCATCTTTAGGGGTGTGTTGGGTGTTGGCCGAATGGCCCCTTTGTGTGGGTTGAGAATGAACGAATTGTCGCTAGTATTTTTGTTGTCGTCGTCATCGATTTTATGAATAAAGAATGCAAGTTTAATGACTCAAAATAATGTTATGTTGGTTACGGGATGATTTGGAAGTTTATGCGAATTTTATGTAATTTTTATACTTATGAGAATTGCCTTGTTAATGTGCGGATTAATGGTGTAAATTATGAATTTGGAAGGGAAGAATGTGTTTGGTGTTGTTCTCGGTTTGGAGACAATTTCGGGTGAGTTGGGATATGGTTTTGGTTGTTTGGAAAATTGTGTGAATTGTTTAAAGCGTTCTTGAATATTGTCCGTATGGTTGTGGATTAGTAATCGAACGTATAAATGTTGATATTGGTTTGAATGTAAGTGATGGAAGTAAGTATGTCGGAATATTATGAATGTTGTGAAGTTATGTAAAAAGAGCTACTAATGTTAGAAATGAATTTTGAATTGATTGTTGATTTTGTAGTTTGGTTGTTAGTGTTGTTGTTGTTGAAATCGCGAGTTGAAATCTCGGAGTTGGTGTATTTACAAAATGCTGCCCAATTTTCTCAGAATTTGGTATTCGTTGGAATCGGGTTCCTAAATGCTCTTAGCTAATATTTGATTCTTAATGGCATATTGTAGAGCTTGGGAAGTTCGCGACGTAAGATTGGATTAGCTTCGAGAATAGACGAGGTATATGAAGCTTACCCTTCTTTTCTTTTGGCATGTCCTAGACGGGATTAAGGTATGACACGATTTGTGCCTCGGGGTAACTCCATTCATAAGTTTCGAGTATGTTTGTGATTCGTATTTGTTTTTGATGTTGGTATCCTTATCATGGTCGCTATGGTTCGTATGTTTTTGATATGATTGAGTTTGAAATGTTGTGTAAACGATTCTTATTTGTTTCTTGATATTCGTATCCTTAATGCGGTCGAGTTATGATCCTTATGACTTTTGTATGATTAAATTTTCAAGGTTGCAAAAGAGTTTTGTTTTCAAAAGAGATTTGTTCTTAAACGATTTCGAAACTACGAACGCCCGTAACTTTCAAGGAAGGGCTCGGATCGCTTTGATACTTTCGCAAATGACTTTATGACGAGTAATGACTTAAATTTTCATAGGCGAGCCCGGATTGGGTTGAGGCTCGTCCGTGGGTCCCGCGACCTTCTATGTTTGTTCTAATGACCTATTTTCGAAAGAATCCAATCGACTATCTCTCGACCCCGAGTATGATTACTTATTTATCCGTTGAGTTTGAAATAAGGATTTTTATGCTTATGACTTTGATACGTGAATATGGTTTCGAAAGTTCGGTTTGATATATTCCCGAGTGATATTCGGAAGGAAATCTGATTTGACTACTGGTTTGGCTTACAAATGATGGTTCGTTTGATTAACCTATTAAGTCTTTGAAAATATTTTAAACTGTATTTGGTTACTTGTGATTCTCGCTCGCATTTTGTTGTTACATTTTTCGCCGAGTCCCGGCCGGTATGTGTGATATTGTCCGCCGGATACTTGACCGCTGGTCGTGACATGACCGCTGGATTCTTGGCCGCGGCATGTGTATGTGTGATATTGTCCGCTGGATACTTGACCGCGGGCTATGACATGACCGCTGGATTCTTGGCCGCGGTATGTGTGTATGTGTGACGTGACCGCTGGATTCTTGGCCGCGGTATGTGTGTATGTGTGATATTGACCGCTGGATATTTGACCGCGGTATATGTGTATATGTGGTATGTGATATGTGATGATTTGATGATATAATATATGATGATCTGATGATGCAATATGACATGTGATATGATGGGTGATAATATGACTATCAATTACGTTTACGATTATTATGTTATATAGGGATTGGGCCGTACGTTCCTCGGCAATTGGTTAATGTCGGCCATGTGGTATGTTTGAGTTTCCGCATATACGAAGCAGAAATGTTTTTCAAAAAAAAGCAAAGCATTTTGACATTCTGATTTTCCTATTTGTCTTCTGTACCGCTTATGTATGATTTGGAGGGCAGATGTAAGTACCTTGGTATTCGGCTTATTATGCTCGCGTTCGGTGCTCTTTACTTTGATTATGACTCCGTTTTCTGTACTTGCTGCTTTGCATACTCAGTACATATTCCGTACTGACCCCTTTCTTCGGGGGCTGCGTTTCATGCCGCGCAGGTACCCACAGATGAGTAGATGATGTTAGCAGGAGATGTTCCAGCGGGATTGGCGAGCTCCATTTCCTCCGGAGTGCTGCCGAGTCTGAGTGCGTTTGTGTGGTATCTGAGATGTTGGTAGGGGCTTTGCAGCATGTTGTCGCGTGCGTGATATGTCGGTTTGTAATCGGCTATGTAGGCCGATATATTATTATGCATTATGTTACGATTTGTTGTGACTACGGATTTTGTTTGATTTAAAAAGTTTGGCGTGACTTTGTATGCGGTAAGAGTCTGAGGGTTCGCTTGGCCCTAAGTAAGGGTCGGGTGCCCATCACACCCTAATAAGGTTAGGGTGTGACAACTACTCCGCCCGTTACGGAAGAGCAAGAAGGGCTCGGGGCCCAGCCTCCTATGCCTACGGCTTCCTCCACCATCTACTTCGGCCAACAAGTGGCCGAGGCCATTAACTTATTGACACGCTTAGTTGCCGCCCAAGCACACGGGCAGAACGTGGCCCGAGTGATCGCTCGGCTAGTACTAGAGCTCGTGATTTTATGAGTATGAATCCCCGGAGTTTTTCGGGTCGAAGCCGACAAAGACCCTCAAAGTTTTATTGATGAAATGTTGAGGACATTGAGGATTATCCATGCCTCTGAAACCGAATCAGTGGAGTTAGCATCTTATAGACTCCGAGACGTGGCGGTTCTATGGTATAACAACCGGAGATCGTCAAGAAAAGAGAATGCGCCCTCCGATTTGGCTAGAATTTGTAGATGCCTTCACCCGTCACTATTTGCCGCCCGAGGTCCGCCGAGCTAGGGCGGATAGGTTCTTAAATCTAAAGAAAGGCAATATGAGTGCCCTGGAGTATAGCCTTCAGTTTAATTCGTTGGCTAGATATGCTCCAGCCATGGTGGGCCGACATGGGGATAGGTGTGCACGTATTTGTGAGCGCTTAGGGCCACATTTATATCAAGAATGTTTAACGGCTTCATTGCAAGACGGGATGGATATTTTCCGCATTCAAGCCCATGCCCAAAATTTAGAAGAGCAACAATAGCCGCAAAGGGGTGAACGTGAAGGTGATAAGGGGCAAAGTAAGAGGGCCAGATCCATGGGTGCCGATAGCAGCTATAGAGGAAGATCGAGGAAGTCATATTCTAGGCACTCAGGCCAGGGGTCCGATTACTCCATTCATTCCGGACCGAGTCAGAGTTTCGGAGAGTCTGGTTCTCGGTATAGAGGTGATTCGGCCGACGAGATCGTCCATACCACAATGTACCCAGTGCGGTAAGCAACATTGGGGACCATGTCGAGTGGGGTCGGATGTTTGCTATAGTTGTGGCCAGTCAAGTCATATTATGAGAGAGTGCCCATTTCGAGGTGGCAGGCATACGGTCCAGCCCACGGGGTCCACAGTCGGGTCTTCATTATCCATACGCCCCGCGGGACGAGACCCCGTACATTAGCAGTGCGGAGTAGAAGCAGGGGAGAGCATCTAATTCAAGTGGTCCTCAGCATCGTACGTATGCATTGGCTGAGCGACAGGATCCAGAGTCACTCCCCGATGCCGTCACAGGTATATCTACATTTTTGATTATGTGCTAAAGGAGGAATAAATAATTGTAGAAATAAGCAAGTATAAATTGGGAAGTTATATTAGGTAGCGATGGTAATGGGGAAAGAATGATGTGTGGTATTATGGTTCTCAAGTTTAAGGAAGTAAGATGTGAAGAGGGATGATAGCGATGATGATGAGTTATGACTATAAGAAGCTACTTATGTATAGAGTAAAGAGAAGAGGGAGAGACACGAGTATGTTAAGCCTCCACATATGGATTATCGTAGCTATGGATCATCAGAAACAAGATGAATAAGACGCATAGTAAGAGGTATACGAATTAAAGATTTGAAGGCAAGACTGTGAATTTAAAAATGGTATAGGCAAGACCCCAAAGAGGGGGGGGGGCGAGGAAAAGAAACGCAAGTGTAGGAAGTTAACGATAGACCCTAAGACGTGTCAAATAGATGTGATAAGCGATGATAGTAACGATGTTAAGAGATGCTTATGATCTTATATGTATATGTGCCATATATGACTATTATGGAAACCTCGAGCTTGTATGACTCGGGTAGGGTACGATATATGTGTATGAATATGTATACATGAAGATGAGCACGCATCACTATAGTTAGGTACGGATGACCACCGGGCCTTGGTCGGGGCCAAGTATGTGAAGCACCGATTCTTTATAGTAGTCGGGTATGTTATGTAAATGTTATATGAATGCTATGTATACGAAATCAATACGAATATGAATATGTTAAGCATGTATGATATATACGATATGTGAACGATACAAATATGAGTACAAATATGTTACGAATATAGAAATGCGATGAATATGGGTATGTAAATGAATGTGATCATGAATAGAGATATGGCTACGAACACGAATATGTGTATGGATGTGGATATCTGTATATGTATAGGTGTATACGCACATGAATCAGCCAAGAGCGGTGATGCGACTTGCAAGCAATTATACTTCGCTAATTGTCACACCCCGAATCCAATAAGGGCGTGATGGGCACCCGACCCTTACTTAGGACCGAGCGAACCCGCAGACTCTCGGATACACACAATCATACTGGGCCCGCAAAACATGTCAAAATGCGTAAGGAAAAATTTTTCGGAAAACAAACATGCCTTTCACCCTTTTCAAATCAAATAGAACCTGTAACCATAACAAATAGACCACATTAAATTCATAACACAATACATAATGATACATCGGCTTACATAGCCGCTTACGAACAGACATCTCATACACACAACACCGTTCGCAAAGTCTCTACTAACACCTCGTACACCATACAAGCCCTCGGACTCGGCGGCCTCCGGAGGAAGTGGAGCTCGCCAATCCAAATGGAGCATCTTCTGCTAACATCACCTACTCATCCGTGGGTACCTGCGTGGCATGAAACGCAGCCCCCGAAGAAAGGGGGTCAGTACGAAATATGTACTGAGTATGCAAAGCAGAAAGTACAGAAAATGAAGTCGTAATAACCCAATTACCTAAGTACTTACATCCGATACATAAATCATACATACTCATACCGAACACATCTGTCACGACCCAACCCCGTAGGCCATGACTAGCACCCGAACTGGGCGCCCGGACACACATATACAACAGAATCACCACACCGGTCTACGCGCGCACAAATATCAGATATAGTATCCGGTTATCGAAAGCACAAATACGGATATGTCGGAAGCCGGTAAGGCTATGTTTCAAACTTATATTAATTTCAGGAAAATTTCGGCAGAGTTTCCTCTGTTTTTCTGACTGTCCAAAAATAACCCTGCACGCAGAAAATACCAACAGAGGCCACACAGGGCCAACAGAACAGCACATATACACACGGGCCGACAAGGCCGCCATGGCGGATGAAACCGCCCAACACACGTATCATACAAGTCCGATCCAACCAACTGGGCACAACCCACACACGTATACCCACAGACCTCTAAACGGAATGACAGAATCATATGACGGGACAGGGCCCCGCCGTACCCCTGAATAGATAAATATGTACAACGGAAAAGTATATACCAAAATATGGGCTCCGGGAATAAAGGAGCACTCCAACAGCAGAGAGGATGACCTACACTCGCGGATCACCAAGTGGAGCGTCTGTACCTGCGGGCATGAAACGCAGCCCCCGAAGAAAGGGGGTCAGTACGGAATATGTACTGAGTATGCAAAGCGGAAACAGTAAAACATAGTCATAACCGGAACAAGGAGTGCGAAAAATGTAGATAAAAATGAACTAATTTATGTGAGCTAACATTAACTGACTGGTCAAAGTCCAGGCTATCCCAACATAGCATACCATATAATATACACACATGTAGGCCGCGGCCGAGAATCCAGCGGCGATATCACACATGCACATACACACATACCGCGGCCAAGTATCCAGCGGTCACTAGTACCCACATACCGCGGTCGAGTATCCAGCGGTCAATAACACGCATACCGCGGTCAAGTATCCAGCGGCAACATCACACATACCGCGGTCGAGTATCCAGCGGCCAACATCACACGCAATGAACAATTAAATGATTGAGATAACTTCCCAGAATCCGATGACCAAATATATTTATTAACATCGTTGTGTAGAAACAAGTTCCGCATTTATCTAATTAGTGTACCAAACTACAGCCTCCTGAAATCGTTCTTATGTCAAAATGTATCATCAACTCAATGAAATAGTTAAAATAATTATCTTATAATAGTCGGAGCAATGGTTAAAAGTTCTCTCTTAATACAAAACCAAATAATCCCAATAGATCATTTAAAAGAAGTCTCGGGGCTAACGGGCCCACCTCGGTCAAATCAAGGTGGCATACATAATTTTTACGAATATTGAACCCTATGGAAGCATCCATGAAAGTTTCGAGGCGATCCGAGCTCATTTGAGAAAGTTATGGAAGTGTAAGCATTTTTCCAACAAAAGTAAGGAAAGTACTTCAATTATGCTGAATGAATAGTAACCAAAATCAAACTCGGATTTCTGTGAACAGAACGACCCCCGAGGCCGCTATCCAAACCTAGTATACCTAAGACATGCCTCAGGAAGGAAAGGGTGAGCTTTACATACCTTACGCGCGTCTTACGTTTGCTTAAACCCGATTCCCGTTTCCTCCAAAATCTGCAATTGGTCACATTTACCAATTGTCACTTGTAAGTATTAAAGCTAGAATTGGAAGTAAGGTTTGCCTATGAAAATTCCGACAAAGACTTCCCTTATAAATATAACATCCCCGAGGATTCAACTCGGCCAATTCGACGACACAATACCAACAACAACAATCACCAATAACAATATCTAATTCAAAACACCTTCTACCCATGACATTTCCACAATTATAAAAATTACATTAATCACACAAAATCTTCCAAATCAGCCCATAACATTCACAATACCAACTTGAATCATTAAACTTTCATTTCTAACATAGAATCCACATAACAACGACGACCAAAATTCCAAGAAAACTAATTCATTTCTTGACACACCTAAGAGGCCATATTCGGCCAACACACCAACATACGTACTTCATGATTTTCATTCATTTCGACACTCTACACTAACCAAACATGCTACATAACACTTAGTTCATCACTTAGGCACACAACACACACACATGCACACGGCCAAACACCATAATACACGACTCACCTTCCTCATGCCATATCTCATGAATTTCATCCATATTAACATACAACAACACAACTAACAACTGAATAAACTTGAATTCATTCTCTTCCATGTCAACATGGCTCACAAAACATGCTTCTCACACACACACACACGCCATGCACACACACACCACACCTTCATAATTCTCATCTAATTCTACTCGTCATAACATATAAATTCATTCCATAACTTCAAACATAAAATTCATACCTTTTCTCAAATTTCAACTTTCCGCAAACGCCGCTCTTTTGCTAATCTAATTATATCACGTTGGAGAGCGTCTTGAGCTCGTTACTGATTCAAGAAGAACAGGATTTTTGGGTGAAGATTGAAGGCTAGAATTTTTTTTTTTTTTCTTTTCTTTTCTTTTCTCTTCTTGCTCACGGCCGAAGGCCTCTTTTGTTTTTCTCTTGATTTTTCTTTGATTTTCTTGAAAGTTCTATGGATGATGATCCATATATATATTAATTCTTGACCATAATTGTCACATGGAGAATTTTCCATGGACTTGGGCCTAGGCCATCATGGCCGGCCACCTTCCTCTTTGGGCCTCAATTCTCTATTTTTTTTTTTTTTTGAGACCAAGTTAAGTTAGAAATCCCGTTTTGCGACTCCCGAAAAATAATTTCCGAAATTCCAATTTTGCCCTCGACCTTATTCCATATTTCCACACCCATATTTCTCATAAACAACATGGACACAATAACTAGAATCAAGATATTGGCTCATGACCCACCAATCACAATCATTTCGAATTTTTTTTCCAATTACGCAAAAACACGGATATAACAACATCATAATCATGTCATACGAGATAACATTAACCGATGTGGGATTTGCCTAGACCAATGTGGATTTGCCTCATCATTGGGTTTGCCCCACCATCGGCGAACAAACTCATCATATCATCATACATCATCACATATCAAATGCGGTCCATAGACCGGCGGACAGAACGTGGTCGCCACCCTGTCTGGCGCCACAACACAGCATAACACCAGAAGTTTCAAATCTCCGTACAACCCCGAACATAGAACACCATCACAACATATCATAAGCCATATCACAACATAACTCCATAAACGGAACCCGGCCCTATGGCGAGGTCTCGGGAACCGTAACACAAAGATAACACCGTAGTATATCATAGTGCGCACGATCATATACCGGCCGGATCCGGTGAAAGAGGTAAATACGTAACGCACGAGCATCGTAAGTAACCATACACATATCAGACATCATCACAGACTCAACCGAATGATCAAAGCGAACCCTCCTTTTGAAAATCCAAAACCATAGTCAAATCAAGTTTTCTCCCGAATCTCGCTCGGGACATATCAAACCGAACTTCAGAAACCGTTGTTACGTATCAAAATCATGGGCATAAAATCCTTATTTCCAACTCGACAGATAAATAAATAATCATGCTTGGGATCGGAAAAGTGGTCGTAGTAAATCCCTTAAAAAAAATAGGTCATTTAAAACCAACATAGAAAAGTCGCGGGACCCACGGACGAGCGTCAACCCAATCCGGGCCCGCCTATAAAAATTTAAGTCCTTACTCGTCATGAAATCATTTGCGAAGAAATCAAGGCGATCCGAGCTCTCTCTTGAAAGTTACGGTCGTTCGTAGTTTCGAAATCGTTTAGGAACATATTTCTTTTTGAAAACAAAACTCTTTTGAAACAAAACTCTTTTAAAAATATAACTCCTTTGCAACCTTAGAAATTTAATCGTACAAAAGACGTAAGGATCATAACTCGACCGCATTAAGGATACGAATATTAAGAAACATATAAGAATCGCTTACGCAACATTTCAAACTCAATCATATCAAAGACATACGAACCATAGCCTGACCATACTAAGGATACCAACATCCAAAAGCATATACGAATCACAACCATACTCGAAACTTAAGAATGGAGTCACCCCGAGGCACAAATCATGTCATACCTTAATCTCATCTAAGACATGCCAAAAGAAAAGAAGGGTAAGCTTCACATACCTCGATTGCTTCCTAAGCTAATCCAAACTCAAGTCTCGTCTTCTCAAAATCTACAACAACATCAATAGGCATGGAACATTAGCCATAAGCGTCGAAGAATTCAATTCCAAGCCATTACTTTTTCTACAGAATTTTGGGCAGCATTTCCCTTATAAGTGCACAACCCCGAGATTTCAACTCGGCCAAATTCATCAACAACAATACCAATAAACATTCTAACAACACCAACCATTTATTTAAAACACACTTTATCATCAACAACCTTCTTTCGCACAATACAACGACATTCCAATTACGTTCAAATCAACATATATAATCAATCCAACTTTATTGCTCACACATTCAAATACCAACCCAAGACCATTCAAACATGATTCAATAACATTTCCAACAATCCACGAAAATATTCAAACAATCCAAATAATATACCATAGAACCCGAAACCTCCCCAACTCAACATGAACAACCATAACATATTCCTTCCTTCCAAATTCATAAACTTCGCCAACAATCCGCACGTTAACAATGTTATTATCATAAATTCAAGAAACCACAATAGGACCAAATTGGCTCCTAAAACAGCCCACACAACTATAGCTTCGACTAGTAACATTAAAACTTCATTCTACATCATATAATTCACAACGACGACAACCAAACGCTAAATAGAAATGAGTCATTCCTTGTCTTACCAAAACAGCCCATTTCCGGCCATAACAACAACATACACGGCTACAACTTCAACACCATCTTCTCATGCATTTCATTCATTTCTACACATCACAACAACACACAAACATGCTAAGTACCATTAATTCGTTACTCCTACATACTACACACATACACGGCCTCAACACACATATATTTGGTTTAACACCAACATCCATATTTTCATGATTTTAATTCATTTCACACTTCACAACACCTACAAACCATCCACAACTATCAAATTACATCACATAAAATTGGTTCGTCATGATTACATCCACAACATATACTCACGACTACAACTTCCAACATACAACCTTTCATGATTTTCCATCCATTTCCATGCACCATAACACGTTCAACACATCCATAAAACATGTAAAGAAGGATTAAATCTTACCTTTCCATTAACTCCTCCCACGGCTAGCTTTTATGAAACACGACAACGGGCGGTTTTCTTGTTCTAACAACCACTCCACGTTAACGAGAACCTTCCAATTAGTAGGAAAACAAGAAGAAAATAATTTTTCCATGGTCAATTTTGGTCTTCCATTTTTTTTTTCTTGGCCGAAAGTCTCCATCTTTCTTTTTCTCCAAGCTTCTTGATTTTTCTAAGAGATGAAGATGAGGAAAATGATCCCTTGTCATCCTTTTTAATTGCATATGCTAACCTTCCATGTGGCCATGGCCCACATCACATGTGGCCGGCCACTTATGGAATTTTTTTCAAATAATAGCCAACTTTCCATAATTCATTTTTCGGTCCCAAATTCTTCCAACTTTCATTCTCTAATTTTTCCTTATTCCAATCTTACCCTTAACACTTCATACCCACAAAAGATGAATATGCAACTTATACGTTGAGACGAAATCAACAAAACCGGAAATTAAAAGTCTTGTCCATACTTCGTCGCAACCAACTTAGAATATTCCAACGTACGAAGTACGGGGTATAACACTAATGAACCCAGCGAGATAGAGTTGCAAACCATGTAAGATTTGATGTCATTTATGGGGTAAGGAAGGGGGATGCATTAAATGAAGTGTAATAATTGTAGTATCCGAACACCCCTATTTCCATCATTACTCAGATATTATGTCCCCTATTTGTGAAACAAAATATTAGACCCTACGAGATAATCTGCACTTATTTTAGCCCGGAAGAGCTATATGAGGGAATACTAGGATGATAAGGTAGGTATGCTTTTCTTTTATGCGTAGGGGTCGTGTATGGCCAATATACATTGTTGATTGTATTGTGGCCCTGTGAGGCAATGATATTATAGGCTATTGTGACAGGGTGATAGTGCCGTAGACATGTGGGAAACTCGAATTTTTCTAGAATCCCCGCATTTAACATTCGAGGACGAATGTTCCAAAAGGGGGGGGAAGAATGTTACACCTCGGAAATTTCCCCGAGCGTACAAGAAAAGTTGCGGCACTGTATTCGCCGCTGACGTAAACCGGAAGACGGACCGTAAATCGAAATACGGCCCGTAAATTGGGTCGTGAACTGCCATGATATCCAAGATACCTTTCGTTTTGATATGCTTAAATACGACCACACTATACGCCCCGTAAACTAGTATACGGCCCGTAAACCGACCGTAACCGCCACATTCCTCAACCAAACTTTCTCGTTTTTCTTAAGCTTAAATACGTGCATGGAGGACGGACCGTAAACCGGAATACGGTCCGTATAGGGTGCTTTACGACCATTGTTCATCCCGACAATAATTCATTAAAGATCGATTTTGGGATTTTTAAAAGGGACTTAAGCTCATTTCATTTCATTCTTCTTCAAGACACCTCAAGAGACTTCTAGAAAACTCCCAATATTTCTTCCACAAGAATTCAACAAAATCAAAGGAAACATCAAGATCAACACCACCAATTGGTGAAATTAAGTGCAAGAACACATCAAGGGACCATCTAAGCCAAGAAATTCCAAAGAAGGTGGAACTAGGGTTTTGGTGCTAAGGGTGAATCACCACTCCAAGCTTATTCCTCCCTCATTTAAGGTAAGTTTCATGAACTTTTCATGCTATTTGAAGTATTATTGAGTTAAGATTCACGGATTGTAGAAGAGTACAACAAATGGGTCATTAAATGGATGACTAATGTCATTAGTGATTAGTAGTGGATTAAATCATGGAAATGAATATGTTGATGATATAAATATGTTGTAAATGACCTATAGAACATGAAATGAGCATTGGATACGAAAGAATACGACGATGGATTTTTAGTCATGATTATGGGAAATTGAAGTGAGATTATGAAATGCAAATAAGATGAATGAATGATGATTGTTGTTAACGATATTGTGATGATTATTATGAATGTTGGGAGTTGATATAGAATATGGCGGAAAGTAGTATAAACAAAGGAGATGTTGTCCGAATTTCTATAGCTTTAGTAAGTATGCTTTCGCGATTGATTAGCTAATGACGATACGAACCCTCTCAAGGTAAAGACGCAAGCGTTGAAGGAGGACGAGCCAAGAATAGAGTAGCTAAACGGCCAAGGTATGTGAGGCTAGTCTTTTCTTCCAAGGCATGAGTCCTACGGCATGAATTTCCTTCTTCACTATGAATGTTCCTATCTCGAAGAAAGTAAAGATCCTCATTCATGAATAGCTATACGAGATAAGACATACGAGATGAATACGATGATTATGATAGTGAGCTAAAGTCTAGGAATGCTATAGCCTATGATACGATGCTCCTAAGAAGCTAATGATGCTATATATATGTAATCAAATGGCATTGATCATTATGCCCACTCACCTTATGCTTATTCCTTCAAGGTGAGACAGAATACGTAGGAATGTTCCATAATGACATCGGGGGTCCACGACCTTATGTCACCCCGATAGAGTATGATATCTAAGGGTCCCTATGCATGCATTATGATAAGCATGATGTAATGAGTATATGATGATATCACACCGCGCCTATATGGCCGGGCAGACACCGCCAAGGCGGGCAGCTATACACACCATGGCCAAATGGCATGGGCAGACACCACTGGTGGGCGGCATGAGATAATATCCTGGACGCAGGATGCCTGGACGCAGGCTATTGATGATACTAATGCTATTGATTATTACACCGTACCTATATGGACGGGCAGCTTATACACTTATGCATATATGATGTGATGATAAGCGTACTATGGTGAATTATGATAAGCATATGATAATAAGCATACTATGATGAATTATGATAAGCATATGATAATAAGCATACTATGATGAATTATGATAACCATATGATGACGCTAGAGTAAAACAAAGCCACAACATGACTATGAAACGAGAAATAGTAATGAACCTATGATTTACGTATGTACGATATGAGATATGTGTGATGTGGTCGAGCCCTCGTGGCCGAATAAGATATGCTGTCGAGCCTATGAGGCCGAATACGGGTAATGATAAAATGTGTATAAATAAATGCGACAAGATGATAAGTTTATGCATGTGTTATGATGAATGCAGGATGATGACTAGCTATGTTAAGGGCATGATACCCCTATGTGATGTATATGTACATATGTATGTATCGAGCCCAGAGGGGCCGAGTACGAATACTACCAAGTGCATCGAGCCTATGAGGGCCGAGTACGGATACTATTAAGCTCATCGAGCCCAAGAGGCCGAGTACGTATACCATCAAGCCTATCGAGCCCGAGAGGGGCCGAGTATGAATGATACCGACCTATATGAATACGAGTATGATACATGTATGATATTTCCATTATTGTAATTAGGTTATATGTATGATTATGCCATATACATCACGTTCATGTGAGTACGAATGAGGTAAGCATATGACATCTTTACGAGCACGAGTATGCTATGTATATGACAGCGATTGGAGTACGGATATGCTAATACCATGTAAGTGCCGAGTAAGGGCTAGGTATGTGCAAAGCACGTGATACGAGCATGAGTATGAAAAGTGAATAGATATGAAAGGTAAGTAAGTAAAAGGTATGAATTTATGTATTCGAGCACGAAATAGAACATGGAACGTCCCTACGAAAAGCAGGTAAGTACTATGAAGAGAATGTTAATGTCTTTCATCTTATGTCATTTCATGTATTACCGTTATGTTTCTCCATCTTTACTGCTCATGCTTTACATACTCAGTACAATATTCGTACTGACGTCCGTTTCTTTGGACGTTGTGTTCATGTCCACAGGTAGACAGACAAGAGATGGTGCGCAGACCGTAGAGCTAGCAGCAGACCGAGTTATGGAAGCCCTCCTTATTCGGAGGTGCTATTTGAGACATTATTTTGTGTACATGTATTTCGGGCACGGCGGGGTCCCCGTCCCGTCCATATGTTCGTGTTCTAGTAGAGGCTCGTAGATACGCGGTGTGGGTAGTCCGGTCTCATGGCTTTTGTGTATGTGCATGTATATTATTATTTTGATAGACGAAGGGCCTATGTTTATAAAAGCAAGTGCATTACGTAAAAATGACAGCTTTTTCTTATATGAACATGAGCATATAGTATGAATGATAAAGCAGATAAGCAGTAAAGTGAGAGGTGTTCGGTGGTTAGCCCCGTCGCGGCCCGTAGTACGGGTTGTGACAATTAGTCATCTTTTGCTCTCTTATATAAGTAATACAAGTGTCCCATGGCCCACACATGGGTTGGACCAATTAAATTTGGCCACAAAATGTGTGGGTACCATTTCCAAGCCACATGGCCAACATGGTCAATTTTCATGATTTACCAACTTTTCAATATTTCACTTTTAGCCCCAAATTTTCCTAAATGTTCCATGCCAACAAATTCATGAACAACTTATGCCTTAAAACGAAATCGAAGGTCAAAAGTCTCGACTTTGTATCCCGGAATGGTTTTGTCCCTAACTTATCATGGTTAACTCGGATTGTCCCAATGTACAAAATACGGGATATAACATCCTTCCCCCCTTTAGAACATTCGTCCTCGAATGTTCGACTAATCGCATAGGGTCTTGTGAGGATCTCGGGGGTTTCCTTTATTACCATAGCACGCAGTCTTCTACCAATCATATCTTTTTTCCATCTCCTCTTACCTTATGAATAATGTAATAAGGTCCAATATATCTCGGTTTAAACTTTTCCTTCTTGTAATTCTCTTTGCTCAACTTGTAACATTCTAGGCACATTATCTCGTGTCATTTCTTTATCTTACACTTGCATCTCTCGCACTCGCTTCCCCCCTTTAGGGGCGTACTCATACTATCACCCGATTATATTTTGCCCTATTCTCGTATTTCCGCCTCACTTAGGCGGCACTTTTATTCCGACGGTTGATCCTCTTGCCTTTCATTTACTCACTTTCTTTCTTTCCCAAATATCATTATGTTGACACTTTCCAAACTTAACCCCCTTTTTTTTTCCGGCCAACCTCTTCTAAATCATCTCTTAATATCACAAATCCTTTCCAAATTCTTTTTACCTGTCACACCCTAATTTCCGATAGGGCGCGATGGGCACCCAACCCTTACTTAGGGCCGAGCGAACCCACTGACTCTCGTTATACTCATAATCATGCTAGGCCCTTAAATCATGACGGAATGCATAAGGAAAGATTTTCGAAGAACAATATGCTTTTCATCTTTCTCAAATAAAATAAAATCTGTAACATATGAAACTTATAACACAATGAATAATAATACATCGGCTTACATAGCCGCTTACAAAACTGACATCTTATATACACGACACTGTCTACAAAGTCTCTAACATAACTCCGGATACCATAACAAAAGCACTCTGACTCGGCAGCACTCCGGGAGGAAATGGAGCTCGCCAATCCAGCTGGAACATCTTCTACTCATCTGTATATACCTGCGTGGCATGAAACGCAGCCCCCGAAGGAAGGGGGTCAGTACGGAATATGTACTGAGCATGTAAAGCATGAAATACAGTAAACAGAACCATACGGAAGTAAGGAGTACAGGAAAATTAGTACCGTAACCAAAAAAACCATAAAACTTGTCTTTGAAACATAAATCATGCATGTCCATGACATTATGAGACTGAATGACATAAGAAAATAGTCATCATATACATGTACATATAGCGTATCCCGGCCCTCTAATGAGGGACTCGGTAAGTAAAATCATGTTATCATATATATATACATAGCGTGTCCCGGCCCTCTAGTGAAGGACTCTGTGAATAGAATCATCATATGCCATCCTGGCCGCCATCCCCATATCTTCACATCATCATATACATATATATAGCGTGTCCCGGCCCTCTAGTGAGGGACTCGGTGAATAATGCAGTGGAATGTGCACGAATGCGTGTCCTGGCCCGGGACTCAGTGAAAGACATATTGAGCTTTGCACGAGCAGAGTAGTGAGAAACCATATGCACATAAATCATCTTTAAGACTCGATAGATAAGTAAATAGTCGACGCTCGAGAGTTAAAACGGAAGTCATGTTAAGTTCTTTCAAAAATAAGTCGTTAGGACTATACAAAGGAAAATCTCGGGGACCACGGATATGCATCAAACCAATCCGGGCCCGCCCATGAAAGTTAACGTCATTATAGGTTATAGAATCATTTGCGAGCATATCAAAGCAATCCGGTACCGTCTATGAAAGTTACGGACATTTTCAACATGAAAATCCTTTTTGGAGCAAAACTCTTTATACCGCATTTGAATTCAATCATACAAAGACATAAAGACCATATTTCTACCACATTAAGTATGCTAACACTAAGAGGTGGATAAGAATCGTAAACATGCTCGGATCATAAGAGTAGAGTTACCCCGAGGATCGTATCATATCTTACTTACACTAAGACATGCCAAAAGAAAGAAAGGGTAAGCTTCACATACCTCGTCCGCTTCCTAAGCTAATCCAAACTCAAGTCTCGGGCTTCCCAAGATCTACAATACGTCAATAACTACCAAACATTAGCCGTAGGCACTTAGGAATTCAATCCTAAGTTAGCATTTGTCTACGAAAATTTGGGCGCATTTCCCCCGTTTATATGCCTAGCCCGAATTCTCAATTCAAGTAACCAACAACACCAACAACAATACCAATAGTATTAACATCATTTCCAATACCGACGTATGCCATAAAACAGCCCGCACACTATTTTCTAAATTTCTCAACCAATCAAATTTGCGATATAACTATTTAATAATTTTATTTCCGTAAAGGAGTCGAAATTCATATGAACAACATCAATAACAACAACCTTCACATTTTACAAGGTAAATACATTTATTTTCATCCAAAATTCTCTTCAAATCTCCTTCCATAATTCACAACACCAACAAACGAATTTATCAGACTATTCCCTCCGTGCTAATCCGTTAAAATTCTAAATAAACTCCTTAACAATGAAAAGGAACCGTATTCATACCTTAAGCATGCAGCCCCCACGTTATCTCCTTAGTTGATTTTTGGCTCAAATTGAAGACAACGCAGCGTACAACACTTTTCTCTTCATGTGCTTCGGAATTCGGGGTTTAGATTTTGGTCAAAATTGGTTTTTCTTCTCTCCAAGGCTCTTCTCTCTCTCTTTCCAGAATTTTCTGGTGTTCTTAGTCTGAAAAATGAGAGGAAAGGGCTGAAATTTCACTTAAATAGGCATGGGTCATGGGCCTAACCCGATTGGGCCCGGTTTGGGCCTCGCCCACTGACCTTTTCGACTTAAAATGTCCATATCTCCTAATACCGATGTCACCTGTGGGACCACAACCTATGGTTGGAAAGCTAATTCAATTATCTACAACTTCTATCTTTGGTATTTTTCCAAATTCCAAACTTATAATACCGTTTCTGCCCCTCGAGGTCAGATCACCTGAAAACGTTACTTAAAAATATTTGCTTGGAGGACTTCCACGTAGATTTGGCTCAAGGGTTCTTCTTGAGTTATGTTATGTGATTCATATAAATTGTCGCATGTCCCAAAAAAAATCTCAATGTGTGGGCCCCACCTCAGCTTGCGAATAATCCGACGTACAAAATACGAAATATAATACTGTCAACGTGAGTTCAAATTATGAAGCAACAACATGATTGTCAATTTTTAAGCACGTTAATAAGGACCTTCCAATTGGTTGGAACTGCTAAAAGAAAATATTTTTTTGAATCGAGATTTGAGGGCTCAAATTCTCGGTTCCATGGTCGAATAGCCTCTCTTTATTTTTCTCCAAGTTTCTTGAATTTTCTAAGGTTTGAAAGTATGAAGAATGTGATTAATAAGTCATCCAATATACTCATATATAAGTCATCCATGTGTCCCATGGCCCACACATGGCTTGGATGAATTAAAATTAGCCAAGCCATGGGTGGTGCCCCACTCACACCACACGGCCAACTTTCCTAAATTAACTTTTAACCCCAAATTTTCCTTAATATTCCATGCCAATAAATTCGTAAGCAACTTATGCCTTAACACAAAATCGAAGGTCAAAAGTCTCTACCTCATATCCTGGAATAGTCCTATCCTTAACTTATTATGGTTAGCTCGAATTGTCCAAGGTACAAAATACGGGATATAACATCCTTCCCCCCTTTAGAACATTCGTCCTCGAATGTTGAACTAGTCCCGTAAGGTCTTATAAGGATTTCGGGGGTTTCCTTTATTACCACAACATGCAGCCTTATCTACCAGTCATATTTCTTCTTCATCTCATCGTCAGTTTCTCAAGTCATCTCCTTCCTATTATTATTCCGCCACAATACTTTAACGGAAGCCACGTCTTTAGTACGCAACCTTCTTTCCTCACGAATAATGTGATAAGGTCCAATACATCTCGGGCTAAACTTCTCCTTCTTGTTGAATCTTATTACACCTTTCATGGGTGATATCTTCAAGCATACGCACTCGCCAATCTGGAATTCTAAGTGTCGACGTCAATTGTCGTCATATGATTTCTATCGTCTCTGAGCTGCTAATAGCCGTCCCTTGCTTTGACTATCATCAGCTGATATAATTTTGAAAGAATCTGTCGTACAAATTCACCCGCTTTTAGTAACCAGCTAACTCTGACTATCTTGCTCAAATCCTCTCGTAATCTCCCTTTACTTAACTCGTAACACTCTAGGCATATCATCTCGTGTCATTTCTTTGTCTTTAATTCGAACTCTTTTATCGTTCCCTTGCTCGAAAACATCTTGCTCTCAACTTTCCGGTCACACATTATGTGGCAATCTTCACAAGAATATGCGAAGGTGCTCAATTTAGCCCAAAATGCCTTAGCGTGGCTTCACTAATCCTTATGTTTTACTTTGTCTTTGCCTCTCTTCTCTTACAACCGGTATCGGAATAGATCTTTGGTCCAAACATAGCCATGTCCTGTTTGTCCTCCGTACGAATTCTATCTCGGTAACTTAGTTTAAACCATCTTTACATCTTTCCTTAATGTACCCAAAATCTCGTACCCATATTGTTATTACTGAATCCAAACTTTTCTCATTAAGTATTTGCTTGGTCTCATCCCTAGCATATAAATATTCATAGGTAACATACTACTCTTGTACGACTCGTATAAAGTATATTCCATCTTAGTTACGGTCTCTCCCTTACTACCCATGGGTCGCACTTCACCATAGGTATATTAGCGAACAACCCTATTGCCCACATGTTAACCTCTAATCCAAAGAAGACGAAGCAGTTGTTACCTTTCACAACGTCTCTGTAAGTTACTTGTTATCATTCTCTTGTCGTATTCTCTTTTAAGCCTCCGCTTTCCAATGTCATATCATTCAAAATCTCTACAATTAATTCTCAACACTATCTCTATTACCATCCTAGCTTCTACCTTTTTTTTTTTTTTTTTTGCTGGCTTTTGGGTCTTACTGACTTGTCTCAGCAAGGAATCTTACCTGTAGCCCGAGCATCCGTATCAAATATATTGTAGTGTTGATTGTCTCCCTCTTGCACTTGCATCTCTCGCACCCGCTTCCCCCCTTTAAGGGGTGTACTTATACTATTACCCTGTTATACTTTGCCCTATGTCCGCATTTTCCAATCTCGATTAGGCGGCACTTTTATTCCGACATTCTGGTCCCCGTGCCGTTCGTCTACTCACTTTCTTTCCTTTCCAAATATCATTGTGTTAGTACTTCCCAAGCTTATCCCATAGTGAAAACGGCATCAGTTTGCCCTGTGACATTTGTGCCATTTATTTTTCTTTTCACTTGAACTTCGCTACCCTGTCCGATTAATGCCTTCCGTATACCGCCACATTGGTTGCCGGAATACACATATCCGCTGCTATAGCCACGTATGGGATATTATACACACACATAGACATATAACTGCTACCATCTCGCTTACAAAATATTTCCACACACTATTCAAACTCACCCTAATTCTAAAGCTGTGGTGCACCTTCTTTCTATTCACCGGTCTAGTCCGCCTCGGCCTATGCGACCCCTTAAGGTTTCCGTTCACTCAGCATACTCTAACTTCCCTTAGGCTACTCTAGCTTCTCATTTGCTCCCTATGTCCAAATTTATAAAACTCTCGTAAACACTTCCCAGGGGGTCACCCATCCTAAGATTTCTCTCACTCCAAAGACGCTTAACCTCGAAACTTTTGTTAAAATATGGTGCTTTAATGCTAGTATGATAACGTCCACCTCACCGCACGACCTTCATCACATAATCCAGAGTAAGTTGAAGTTTTGACAGATTCCCGAACGCTCTCATAACACAATTACTGTTTTAGCCCTCTTTCAATCCTAAATATTCATCTTATTTTTTTTCCACCTATGGATCTGACTGCTTTCCATCCTAGACTTCCAGATCCGCAATGGTAGTGAACACACCTTATTCGCCGTCACTTATAAATACTCGGTTATCGATCTTTGGATTTCTGCTCTCATTTTACCTCGTTCCTCATCCTTCCTATAACTGAGTCTTTCACATTCCCGCCACTTATGGTACTCGTATCCTTGGCTACACATGTCATGGTCTCTTACTACACTGCTATCTCGCTTTCTTCTTATTTCATTCTATCAGTTACTCTTTCTTTCCTTACACTCGCTATCATTTCCGTGATTATATAACCCCTTATTCAAAACTTCCCCTACAGAACTTGATAAGACTTCCTTATTCATTCTATAGCTCACTTTTCCATTTCACACTTGCCTTTATATTCTAGCTACATAGATCACATCGTAGCTTTGGCCACCTTCTCACTCGGCTTTACTTATTTTCACAACAATCCTCATTATACTCACAGTATATCTTATTCGTGATCAATCCTATATGATAATACTTCTTAACCCTTTACCCTTTCTGGTCCACTTTATTCCTAATATCTCACAAGCTGTCTTATCAACACATTCATATACATCACAATTCTTTTCCTCTGTACTCTTGTCTTAATCATACTATTACTTCTTTTAGCTATAAGCTCGTCATAATTCATCCCTGCTTATCAATTCAGTCGGCATCTTAATATAACTCTCTATCAAAGTTTGCCAGCCTTTTCTAAATCGTCTCTTGGTATCACAAGCCCTTTCCAACTTCTTTTTACCATATCGATATCGACCTCCTAATTATTATTATCCTCAATTCAGCAAGTAACTTCTTTCTCGATGTCGGCCGTACTCGTAGCTTAGTAAAATCTTATCATTACTATTGGCATGACCTTTCAAGTCGTATTACAAACCTATATCTCATTCTTTCTTTATTTCTGGGAAAATTTCGGCAGAGTTTCCTCTATATTTCTTACTATCTCAAAACCTGCACGCAGGAAATACCAACAATGCCTCACAGGGCCAACATACATATATACATATCATATCATATCACAGCCTCACAGGGCTCCCAATATCAACAACAGTACGAAAATGATGAACATACCTCGTATGCCCAACTCAATCTGCACCTGTTATACTTTCTTGTTTACTTTCCTTTTTAATCTTCAACTTGTATTTCAATCGTACTTCAATATCTTACCCAACATATATCCTACACACCTTTGCTTACCTGCGCACTTTGTAACTTCTAACAGCATCAATCGCTTTCTTCTATCGATGTCATTCTCCTGCTGCAATCGAAGGTTAGTGCAAGTAATCTCATTTCCTATGACTTGGCTCTATGGCATGATCTAAGATGTGAAAGAAGAGTAACCACCCTAAATGCCCCGTAGCCTCCTGTTTATAAATGTGGCGCGCTTCACACCATAAACAGGACTCTACTGGACACGACTTTGCAGACAACCCCTAGGACGAACTGCTCTGATACCAATTTGTCACACCCTAATTTCCGATAGGGCGTGATGGGCACCCGACCCTTACTTAGGGCCGAGCGAACCCGCTGACTCTCGTTATACTCATAATCATCTTTGGGCCCTTAAATCATGACGGAATGCATAAGGAAAGATTTTCGAAGAACAATATGCTTTTCATCTTTCTCAAATAAAATAAAATCTGTAACATATGAAACTTGTAACACAATGCATAATAATACATCGGCTTACATAGCCGCTTACAAAACCGACATCTTATATACACGACAACGTGTCGCAAAGTCTCTAACATAACTCCGGATACCATAACAAAAGCACTCTGACTCGGCAGCACTCCGGGAGGAAATGGAGCTCGCCAATCCAGCTGGAACATCTTCTACTCATTTGTATATACCTGCGTGGCATGAAACGCAACCCCCGAAGGAAGGGGGTCAGTACGGAATATGTACTGAGCATGTAAAGCATGAAATACGATGTAACCATACGAAGTAAGGAGTACGGAAAATTAGTACCGTAACCAAAAAAACCATAAAACTTGTCTTTGAAACATAAATCATGCATGTCCATGACATTGTGAGACTGAATGACATAAGAAAATAGTCATCATATACATGTACATATAGCGTGTCCCGGCCCTCTAATAAGGGACTCGGTAAGTAAAATCATGTCATCATGTTATCATATATATATACATAGCGTGTCCCGGCCCTCTAGTGAGGGACTCGGTGAATAGAATCATCATATGCCATCCTGGCCGCCATCCCCATATCATCACATCATCATATACATATATATAGCGTGTCCCGGCCCTCTAGTGAGGGACTCGGTGAATAATGCAGTGGAATGTGCACGAATGCGTGTCCTGGCCCGGGACTCAGTGAAAGACATATTGAGCTTTGCACGAAGCGAGTAGTGAGAAACCATATGCACATAAATCATCTTTAAGACTCGATAGATAAGTAAATAGTCGACGCTCGAGAGTTAAAACGGAAGTCATGTTAAGTTCTTTAAAAAACAAGTCGTTAGGACAATACAAAGGAAAATCTCGGGGACCACGGATATGCATCAAACCAATCCGGGCCCGCCCATGAAAGTTAACGTCATTATACGTTATAGAATCATTTGCGAGCATATCAAAGCAATCCGGTTCCGTCTATGAAAGTTACGGACATTTTCAACATGAAAATCCTTTTTGGAGCAAAACTCTTTATACCACATTTGAATTCAATCATACAAAGACATAAAGACCATAGTTCTACCACATTAAGAATGCTAACACTAAGAGGTGGATAAGAATCGTAAACATGCTCGGATCATAAGAGTAGAGTTACCCCGAGGATCGTATCATAGCTTACTTACACTAAGACATGCCAAAAGAAAGAAAGGGTAAGCTTCACATACCTCGTCCGCTTCCTAAGCTAATCCAAACTCAAGTCTCGGGCTCCCCAAGATCTACAATACGTCAATAACTACCAAACATTAGCTATAGGCACTTAGGAATTCAATCCTAAGTTAGCATTTGTCTACAGAAATTTGGGCAGCATTTCCCCTATTTATATGCCTAGCCCGAATTCTCAATTCAGTAACCAACAACACCAACAACAATACCAATAGTATTAACATCATTTCCAATACCGACGTATGCCATAAAACAGCCCACACACTGTTTTCTAAATTTCTCAACCAATCAAATTTGCGATATAACTATTTAATAATTTTATTTCCGTAAAGGAATCGAAATTCATATGAACAACATCAATAACAACAGCCTTCACATTTTACAAGGTAAATACATTTATTTTCATCCAAAATTCTCTTCAAATCTCCTTCCATAATTCACAACACCAACAAACGAATTTATCAGACTATTCCCTCCGTGCTAATCCGTTAAAATTCTAAATAAACTCGTTAACAATGAAAAGGAACCGTATTCATACCTTAAGCATGCAGCCCCCACGTTATCACTCTTCTCCTTGGTTGATTTTTAGCTCAAATTGAAGACAACGCAACGTACAACACTTTTCTCTTCATGGGCTTCGGAATTCGGGGCTCAGATTTTGGTCAAAATTGGTTTTCTTCTCTCCAAGGCTCTTCTCTCTCTCTTTCCAGAATTTTCTGGTGTTCTTGGTCTGAAAAATGAGAGGAAAGGGCTGAAATTTCACTTAAATAGGCATGGGTCATGGGCCTAACCCGATTGGGCCCGGTTTGGGCCTCGCCCACTGACCTTTCCGACTTAAAATGTCCATATCTCCTAATACTGATGTCACCTATGGGCCCACAACCTATGGTTGGAAAGATAATTCAATTATCTACAACTTCTATCTTTGGTATTTTTTCAAATTCCAAACTTATAATACCGTTTCTGCCCCTCGAGATCAGATCACCTGAAAACGTTACTTAAAAATATTTGCTTGGAGGACTTCCACTTTGATTTGGCTCAAGGGTCCTTCTTGAGTTATGTTATGTGAATCATATAAATTGTCGCATGTCCCAAAAAAAAAAAAAAAAAAAAAATCTCAATGTGTGGGCCCCACCTCAGCTTGCGAATAATCCGACGTACAAAATATGAAATATAATACTGTCAACGTGAGTTCAAATTATGAAGCAACAACATGATTGTCAATTTTTAAGCACGTTAATACGGACCTTCCAATTGGTTGGAACTGCTAGAAGAAAATATTTTTTTGAATCAAGATTTGAGGGCTCAAATTCTCGGTTCCATGGCTGAATGGCCTCTCTTTATTTTTCTCCAAGTTTCTTGAATTTTCTAAGGTTTTAAAGTATGAAGAATGTGATTAATAAGTCATCCAATATACTCATATAAGTCATCCATGTGTCCCATGGCCCACACATGGCTTGGATGAATTAAAATTAGCCAAACCATGGTGGTGCCCCACTCACACCACACGGCCAACTTTCCTAAATTAACTTTTAACCCCAAATTTTCCTTAATATTCCATGCCAATAAATTCGTAAGCAACTTATGCCTTAACACAAAATCGAAGGTCAAAAGTCTCTACCTCATATCCCGGAATAGTCCTATCCTTAACTTATTATGGTTAGCTCGGATTGTCCAAGGTACAAAATACGGGATATAACATTACCATATCAGTATCGACCTCCGATTACCATTACCATCAATTCAGCTATCAACTTATTTTTCAAAATCAGCCGTACTTACAACTTGGCCAAATCTTACCCTTACTATTGACACAACCTTTCAAAGCATACCACTCCCAGATCTCATTCTCTTTTTATTTACGGGAAAATCTCGGCAGTTTCTCCATATTTCTTACTATCTCAAAACCTGTACACGTGAAATACCAACAATGCCTCACGGGGACTAAAATATATATATACATATCATATCATATCGTATCGTATCAAAAGACAAGTGGCTCCCAATATCCATAACGGTCTGAAAATAATGGACTTACCTTATATGCTTAACACGACCACGCGTGTTACACTTCCCTGTCTACTTTCTTTTTTCACTTTCCAACTTTACATTTCAATCGTATGTCAATACCTTACCCGACATGTATCTTTCATACCTTTACTTACCTGCACGCTTTGTAACTTCCAATATCACTAGTCGTTTTCTTCTGCCGATGCCATTCTTCGTAAATCAAAGGTTAGTATCGAAGTCTCATTCCCTATGACTTGGCTCTATAGCACGATCTCGATGTGAAAGAAGAGTAACCATATAGATGCCCGTAGCCTCCGCTTATAAATGTGGCGCGCTTCACACCATAAACATCGGGACTCTCATACGTGGACACGACTGCGGCGACAACCCCTAGACGAATATCATAGGATACCAATTTGTCACACCCTAATTTTCGATACCATGACGGGCACCCGGACTTACTTAGGACCGAGCGAACCCGCCAACTCTCGTAACACTCATAATCATATTGGGCCCGCAAAACATGACACAAGTACATAATGAATTTTTTTTTTCAGAAAACAAACATGCCTTTCATCTTTGTCAAATCAAATAAAACTAGCATCGTATGAAATCATAATATAAGAAACATATGAAGTTCGTAACATAATGCATAATAATACATCGGCTTACGTATCCGCTTACAAACCGACATATCATACACACGACACCGTCGCAAAGTCTCTACCATAACTTCGTATACCATACAAAAGCACTCGACTCCGCAACACCCGGTGAAACGGAGCTCGCCAATCCAAATTGGAACTTCTTCTCGCTAACATTACCTACTCATACATCATCACCGTATGCATGAAACGCGGCCCAAGAAAGGGGGTCGACGAAATATGTACCGAGTATGCAAAAGCGGGAAGTACAAAAAACGAAGTCATAACCGAAGTCGGGGAGTACGAAATAAACACACCCAAATACCAAGGTGCTTATCCGAAGTACAAATCTTACATAAACGGATACCGAAGACAAATACAATAATCGAATGCCAAAATGCTTACTCCGAAATACGGATCATACATATCAACGCCATGTATCATATCCGGCCCACAATGGGACTGAGTGACATAAGTAAATGATCATCATATACATACCGTAACACATCATAACATCATGATCGATCATATGAGATGCCATTAACCGATGTGGGATTGGCCTAAACCAGTGTGAAATTTTGCACACCATCGGGTTTGCCCCACCATTGGGTTTTCCCCACCACCTAGCTTCTCGATTCCAACCGTAAGTTCTTTGCATCCATACATATAACATATAACGTAGCATATATACACGGACCCGGACGAAAGAGGTAACTGGCGCACGACACATCATAACACCATAATATATACATCTTACTCCCTGCCAAAAAACGAACCCCTCATTTGCGAAGAAATCAACACATCATACTCTCTTCAATAAAGCGTATATAACGTGTCGAGGGACCCAGGACGATCGTAATCATCATGTCATAAATCATCAGATATCATATCCGAAATCATCACATATCATATCACATATTTGACTTTGTATCACATCATATTTTTAAATACACATCATACTTCGAATACACATAATGCGCACGATAACATAACCGGCCCGGACTTGGCGAAAAATGTAACAACAAAATGCAAAGTGAATCGTGAGTAATCAAATACGAAATTTAAAATATTTTCAAAGACTCAATAGGTTAATCAAAACGAACCATCGTTTATAAGCCAAAAGGGTAGTCAAATCAGATTTTCTTCCGAATATCACTCAAGTCTCGAACATATCAAACCGAACTTCGAAACCATAGTTACGTAACCATTATCATAAGCATACGAAGATCCAATTCTAAGTTAGCATTTCATTTACGATTTAGGGCATTTCCCCGTAAATGCACAACCCCGAGAATTCAACTCGCCAAATTCAACAACAACAACACCAACAACTATTCCAACAACATCAACAATCAATTCAAACGCATTCGAACATTAATAATTCTTCTCCACATATTCGACAACATTCCAATTATGCTCAACAACTACATATATGCAAACCAATATATAATCAAACTAACACTAATACTCACATATTCAATTACCAATCCGAAACCATTCAAACACTATTCAAGAACTCTTTAAACAATCCACAAAAATATTCAAACGACTCAACCAACATACCCAAAATCCGAAACCTTCCAATTTCCATAGGAACATCAACAACACATTTCTTTCTTCCAAATTCATGAACTACACTAATAATCCGCATGTTAACAACATCATTCTCATAAATTCAAGAAACCATATTAAAATCACATTAGCTTCCAAATCACCGAAAATTACAACATCAACTTGAATCATTAAACTCTCATTTTTAATCATAAAATCCATAACCACGACAACCAAAATACTAAACCGAATTAATTCATTCTTAACACACAAGGGTGGCCATATTCGGCCACCACCCCAACCTACCAACTTCATGATTTTCATTCATCTTAACACACTACAACAATCAAACATGCTAAATAAAATTAATCCATCACTTCTACATAACATCACATACACACGGCCATAACACAACACACGGCCACAACATCAACACCACACTTTCATGAATTTCATTCATTTCCACACTCCACAACATACACAAACCATGCATAACATATAAAAAGAGGATGAAAACTTACCTCTTTTCCACTTTGTTCTTCAACTTAGCTAGGGTTGAGAATTGCATGAACAAGGGATTTGTTTGCTCCAACAACCACTTCATGTTGTTTAGGACCTTCCAATTAGTAGAGAAACTAGAAGAAAATAATTTTCCATGATCAATTTTTTGGACCTCCAATTTTTCCTCTTGGCCGAATGCCCCTTTATTTTTCATCCAAGGTTCTTGATTTTTCTCTAAGTGTGGAATGATATGAAGATGACTTATTAGTCATCTTTTGATCTCTTATATAAGTAATACAAGTGTCCCATGGCCCACACATGGGTTGGACCTAGGGCTGTGCATGTTAACGGTTAAACCAATAACCCGAACCAATTATTGGGTTATTGGGCTAATGGTTCGGGTTAATGGATTACCGGTTCGGGTACCGGGTGGTGTTTTTGGGTTATTGGCTTATTGGTGGGTCGCGGGTTGACCGTTTTTGTTAACGGGTTACTAGATAAGAATTTAATTAATTACACTTCTACCCTTTCATATATATAAAGTCACTTACACTACAATTAGGGTTACTTCATTTCATTTCATAAAACACGCTTCAATAATTGCACATATATATACCATATTCAACAAAGTTATATCTTACCAAAAGTAACAGAATTTCCTTGTGACACCCAAAAAGATAAACTTTCTCCCAAGCGTCCAGCAAAAACAAATGGTGTACGATGCTCTTGCAGTATCTTAGGAAGTTGTTGATCAATTCTATTTGGTTTAGGATCTACCTTGAATCTTAAACACATGTAAGCCAATATTTGGTCTTTTAATCTTGGGAGGCAAATGATTTACAAACGAAATTCGATCTTTGCTTGGATGCTATCCCTCTGCAACATACCATAAAAAATAAAAAAATACGAATTTTTTTTTATCCAAATTCGAATTCATTGAATTTTCAATAACTTACCTCACAATCTTGAGGGGTAAGTAGTTGTATCTTTTTAAATATAATTATTTTATCTTAGGATTATCATTAGCAAAAGGATCTGACTAGTTATCATTGATGATTGGCGGGGATTCCACAAAATTTGGTAACTTCAATTGCTTTTGGCTCTTTTATTCAATTAGCATGATCATTCTCGTTTCTTCTTTGAGTTAATCTCATTTGAAAACAAAATTTCAACCAAAAGGTTTTGCCTTTGTCGGCTTGCCAGATGCCACACGATGCAACATTGTTTTGAGTATGATAGAGCCATAACAAATCATTAAATTTCTTGTAGTAGTAAATGCAACTTAAGATTATTCTTGGATCTTGGTACAAGAAGTGGTTCCCGTGCGTCTTTTGCTTGTACAAGTGGTCAAAACCATTTTTTTGTTGTGTGAAATCTTAACGGTTAAACCGATAACCGAACCGATAACATAGAATAACCGATTAACCGATAACCCATTAACCGATATTTTAACGGTTCTTTAACGGTTTAACATGTTTACAAACCGATAACCAATAAGTTAAACCGATAATTTTGAAACCGAAGGAAGCCGATATCGGTACCCTAGTTGGACCAATTAAATTTGGCCACAAAATGTGTGGGGACCATTTCCAAGCCACATGGCCAACATGGCCAATTTTCATGATTTTCCAACTTTCCAATATTTCACTTTTAGCCCCAAATTTTCCTAAATGTTCCGTACCAAAAAATTCATGAACAACTTATGCCTTAAAACGAAATCGAAGGTCAAAAGTCTCGACTTTGTATCCCGGAATGGTTTTGTCCCTAACTTATCATGGTTAACTCGGATTGTCCCAATGTACAAAATACGGGATATAACAGTGACTTAGTAAACTAGACCTCCGCTGGGAATTCCGAGGCAGCGAGTGAGTCCATTGCGTGTTTTATGTATATGTGCATGTTTGGTTTGCGTCTGTAGGGCCTCAGATTGGTCTTGGGATTTTGGGTGAAAAACTGGTGGAAAACTCGAGTTACTGGTCAAAATGGACCGTTGTAGTGAGTCCGCCATAGCGGGTAGAGGGTCGCCGCCACAGGAGCCGGAAAGGTTAATAACGTCCGCAATAGCGGGACATTTCCCGCTATAGGGACGCAGAATCAGTGTTTTATATTCTTATTTCCGAACACATTCCCCTAATAACTCCAAAACAGTTCCCAAGAACACTTGTGGCGATTTTCTAAGGCTAGGGCTAAAATACTCTTGAAAGGTAAGTCTCAAACCTTTACTTTGTTCATTCCATCATCATATTAAGTTTCATGATTAGTTAAACGTTCTCTAATGGTGATGAAAGGACTAAAGCCCTAGAACTTAAGAAACCCTTAGATAATGAATAGGTTAGTGATTTTATTGTTGCTTATTTATCTAAGGTTATAGATTATTATTTTCTAGGGTGGGAATTCAAGTTCTAATGGATGAGAATGATGTATTGAGACTTAGGGTTTCATAAAGATGGTAACTTTGGCATAAAAACTGCTTATAAAAGGGTTGAATTGATTAGAAACCCATGAATTAGAATAGTATGATCATTGGGAGAGAGGTAATGATGAGTTCACCATAAGTGGTGGTTCAACCTATTGGAAAGAGTAGAAATAAATGGGTTTCATTTTTCAAATTATTGTATTGTTTGAGTAGATGGTTTGTATACTCATGTAGCGCTATATTTCTAGACTTTGAACGTTCTGAGCCATTGAGGAAATGAAAGGCTCGTGTGGAATAGCTTACATTGTTCCATATCAACGTTGAGGTATGTTACGGTCTAATTGAGTTAGACTTTGATTATTTGATTGTATATGTTATGAAATTAATAGGAGAAGTATGATTATGGCTTTGGACATAAAGTGTGCTTGGAAATTCCCAAGTTTGACATCGACTGATTAATTATGTGATGAGTTATTATGATATGATAAAGAAGAAGTTAATAAATACCCTTCGTGTTGACTTGGACAATCACTTATCCATGTTATTAATGAATTGATTTTTGAGGCTTCATATGACTTATGACATGGTGACTTATGTTCCTTGATATTGATTTATTGGCTGTTCACATTCCCTATTTATTGTTGGAACGAAAATACATTGAGATGAGAAAGAACATATAATTATGAAAATGCACATTTGACAGGGGGTGATCCGAGGTCAGTTCCGGAGCGAGTGGCACATGGACACCATGGGTCCCCTGCAGGTCATGGCTATTTAGGCAAACAATACCATTTAGCATGTGTGTACAGATATGTGACAGAGTTGAGATAATTCATGAGTTACAGTTGTTTGGCGATGACATAGGTTAAGTTACTTTTATTGATTGTTGTTTGTGTAGGATATCTAATTCCGAATTTGGATGATCTCTGTTCATAATTTCATATGGTTATCTGTTGTTGTGCCTATCTGTCTATCCTATTAATTCTATGGTTTTATGCATGATACTAATCTTAGTCGGCCTATGATATCTACCAATACATAGTGTTTGTCTTGATCTTTGCGCTTTAAATTATTTTGATGCGGTGTGATCAGACGATCTACCCGGACCTCATTTAGCGTGAGGCTAGTTTAAATGATTTGAGGGTGAGCTCCTATCCATTCCAGGACGACTGAAGATCTTGTCTCATTGATGTCTATTTTCATTCCAGACATTACTTATGTTATTTCAGACAGTTGTTATTTCCTTATACAGTTTATGTTTTAGAGTCCTTGTATGATGACTTTCAGATTTTGGGCTTGTAATAATTAGACTTCTTTATCCGTTATTTATTTATGGCATGACTAGACGTTTTGGGTGATTATTATTTTGTTATATCCTTGATTTGTCTAAAAGTGGTTAAGTAATTGGTAATCGTTTGGATGGTTGGTTACGTAGATGGTTCGCCCACGAAGGGATTTATGTGGGTGCCACTCACGACTGTTTGGGTCATGACAGTTATGTGTAGTAGTTCAATGGTGGTTTGAGATATTACTTTGGCAATAATTAACTTTATTGGGATAACCAGGGTTAGTCAGGTACTTTTACGGTAGAAAGGCTTCGTGAAGAATTGTATATGTGATGCGTTTGACTCAGAGGAACATTCAATTTTAAGGTTGAGTGAGGGAAGGGAACTTTCAGACGCTCTAGATCGAGGCTTACTACTATCTCCATGATTGGCTTAACTATTTTCCAAGATTTATGATATTTCGATCCACCCCTGAGTGGGTTTGGGAAAATTTTGATTGATGATGATAAAAGTGACCTTGAATGGAACATAGAAATAGAAGATTTGATGTAAAGGCATCTTACTATCAGCTTCGAAGGATTAGGGGTCATAAGAGTTGGATTTGAATCAGCGTGACTACTTGAATCATGTACGGGTTGTGGTGTCATTATATTCTATTCCAGGTAGGGTGTAAAGGCAAAAGGTATGATTGAGGGAGTCTATGGATGATTTGACCTAGTGTATGGCAAGTGCCAGCGATACCTTGCGATTAAATATTGACAAGAAGGTAACTTGTGTAATACCAAGATGGGTATGTTCATGGCATCCTTGAATGGACAAGCTAGAGTTGATTAATAAGGAGAAATCTCTACGGTTGAAAATTTAAGTTATAATTTTGAGGTAAGACTCTGCCCATGGTAGTAGGTTGTGTCAAAGTGTGGATGGTTCGATAGTATGATTAAGTATTCCAAATATGAATGACTTGAGAGTATTTGTGCGGGGTAAGGCTCACGGATTGTAGGATTGATAATTTTAGATTTGCTAAGGGGGTAATAGGTATTGTATTCGGAGATTTTACGGCTATAAAGGGGGAATTATGGGGCCATAGGCCTTACATTAGAGTGTCCAAGGTGATGAAAGAGTTTAGTGGAAGTGCAAAGGGTAGAATTCGATGTAATTAGATTATATGAAGTTTATCGTGTTTGGGTGACTAGCGCAAGTTGGCAGATATGAAAGAATTAAAGTCCTAAGGTATAGTTTGTCGGTGTTTGGTTGGCAACTTGGGAAAATTTTAGCTTTTGAGGTTGGGAATGACAGCACGAGGTTGAGGACTCAGGAACAACGGATTAGTATGAGTCACCGTAGACTTATGGGAGGCGCATCATTTATTTTTATATAGATCAGGAAACATTTCGGATGATTTTTTTTGGTAGTAATCAGGGAATGGTGTATTCTAAATTGGGTCAGATATATTCATTTAATGCCATGTGACTTATGGATATTACCAAAGATATTTATGTTTATTCTAATAACCCATCACTAGAGAATTGATGGAATTCGGTTAGGGATCGAGGTATGGCAGGTTTACCAAATGTTGCCAAAGTTCACAAGGGGAATTGATGATGTTTTATCGACGGTAGATATACAGACAAATTCCAATGGTCTGTGAAGATATTTGGTGATGTTTTGGAGGGGGGAAAAGTGGATATGAGAAGTCTTTGGAGTGATCAGTTGACTTTTACGGAATTGGCACGATAAGATAATTATTGTGATGAGGTTTATAGTATGTTATTCGAAGTATTAAGAGGATTTGGATGGTGAGGGTTGACTCAGTAGTTTCGGTTCCTTGAAATGAGACTGTTAGATTTGAAATTCACACAATCAGCCTTGGATAAGGTCAGTTTTGATGGGAATGGTTATCGTGTTCAGTACAAGCACAAATCTTGTTCTAGTCAGATGGAGTCATGATTTGGACTCGTGGCATGTGACAACACAATTTCTCCAAATTCTTGGTACTAAGAATGACTTTGGGAAGTGTGGAAAAGAGATAGTGGAATTGGAGTGCTTTATAGGTACAGTTTGATAATGGGTGACAGTTTCAGTCAAAGGATTGTGGAAACTATGATAATAATTGGGGAATCAACCAATTTCGTTCAGAGTTATGATTATAATGAAATCAAGGATTTGGGGTGAAGTAAGATCAAATGTGTGAGGATCAGACTATTAGGCTATGTTAAAGGGAGATTTGGCAGATTTCGCAGATCAAATGTGTGAGGATCTAATGTGTGAAGTATTTTCATTTCAGACAATGTATTAAGTAATACTTCAAACTTGTATCAGTATTTTAGCAAGTTCTTGTACTAGTGACACCAGTCTTGAGGGATCGATCTTATTTCGGTATTTTATGATCTTAATAGCTTTATAACTCAAAATTGACTTGTATTGTTTCTTTCCGCACTTATTTCCTTAAATAACTGTTTAATCGGGTTATGAGTGGCTTACTGACTCGAGTAAATTAGTGCCTTCGCGGCTCACAATTTGAGTCGTGACGTCATCTTCATCTTACGCCTATAATGGAAGTTTTTTTTAATGATTTATTCAAAGGTTACACCTATTTCATCAAAGAGTTAAAGGTTGACTTTTTCGTTAAAGTTTGCAGGACAATTCTATTACACTTATTTCATCGTCTCCATTGCTAAAAGGTTAGCTCCATGTCTCATTTTATTTATGTGTAATGAGATTAGAACTAGGGTTTTTTTGGTCTTCAAATTTTTCTCAATTTTTTCTCAATATTTTGGTGTTCAATTTTTTCTCAAGTGTAAATGCATGGGTAAATGCTTGAATATGTTAAAATAAGTAGTTGTGGCATGTGCTTTTGTTCTAGCTTGAATATGCTATTGAACTATGGTTAAAATGTTGTTGTTGATTTGGTCATGATCAAGAGTCTAATTTTACATATAAAATTGAAATATTTCTACTGTTTTCAAGTCATAACACTACTGGAAAATAGTCTTATGGCAACGCCGAGAAAACCATTGCTATAGATAGATGAACCGTTGCAAGAGATTTATAGCAACGGTTTAAGGTGCGTTCCATCTGCTCGCGTGCCCATACATCTATGTCAACGGTTTCAGCAACGGTTGGTAAAACACGTTGCTATAGCCATATCTACGGCAACGGTTGCTCCTCTTTACGATGCAACGAGTTTTGTGTGTTAGTTGGAACGGTTTCCAACCGTCCCCATAGACCTTTAAGCAACGACTTTTGAGGCTATTGCAACGATTTTGTAGAGGTTATTGCAACATGCTTTTTATTTATTGCAACGGTTTTGTCTATTGCAACGGCCTTTTTTTTGGTACAAAAATCTGTGCAATTATTTTGGAAAATCCTATTGCAACGGTTCTCATGACCTATTGCAACGGTTTATACGAAAACTTGATGGCCACTGGTTATATATATATATATATATATATACACACGCATTACAAATTCAATAAATCGAAAAAGCACAATTTTTCATAATCCAAAATATCCAACATTCATCATAATCCAAAATGTCCAACATTAATTCATAGTCCAAAATATATATCCAACATTCCTAATCCAACATACCGTACAAGAAAAATGTTCAACCCAAAATGCATAGTTAAGTTTTACATTTCAAGATTTAGGATAAGTTTCAACATGTTCGATAGCAAAAAGATTCTTAGAACATGTACAAGCTTCATAAAAGATCTTCTCAAGTAAGATCAACGTGTTCATTGTCTCCTTCCCTTTCTTCATTTTCGACACCTACAAAAGAGAATGAATAATGTCACTACCCTTCAAACGCACACGCACATAATACAAAGATACAACTTATTATAAATGGATACCAATTTTATACTACAATTTAAATACGAAAAAAAATCAATATCAACCAAAACGGAGAAAGAGAGACATGTCGTACAATATGCTTAAAATTACACAAACAACTCGAGGAATTAAAAAATTATACTAAGACCTTCAACGATACATTTTGAAAATAATCAGGCTAACTGGTCTAGTTTTTCACATCATAAATGCAGTGAGTTGATGATGACTACAGTATGTGATGACACCTGCATCATGTTTTTGAGGGAATTCTGGTGGATGTTGTTTTCTAATAATGAAGGGATGGAGCAAATTTTGATCTTTGGTTATTGGTATAAAGGAAGTGAGTAGATGGAAAAATAAGGAAATCGAAATATTGGTGATTCGAGGTATGAGTACGCGGGGACATGGTTTGGGTCTGCAGATGACTAACTTGTATACTCATGATCCTAGTCTAATGGGATATGAAGAGGTACATCATAGTATCTTTACTTAATTAGTTGCACAAAGGTTGGACAACTTGTGCAAATAAGGTGGTTGTTGATGGATGGTGCTTGTGATGGTATCGAGAGAGTGTATAACTTTGTATTATTGCTATTACACCTCAAGAGGTCCGGACAAAAATGCAAGATATACCGGAGACAACATACAAGGACACAAGACAAGGCCATACATGCAAGACTCCCTCTTGGTTTTTTCAAAGACGGTTGCGGCACAGCGGTAGCGGTTCGGCACTATTCTTGGTTTTTGCATTCTTTGCCAATTTGTGCACCAAAGGGACCGGACTTGGGACACATACAAAATTTCGGCGGTGCGACGGTTAACGGCAAAATTTCACTTCAAAGAAACAATTTTCTTAGCAAGATTGGTCAAAAAGCGGTTTATTATTCGAATAGTAGGCTGGACGACTTGTGCAAATAAGGTGGTTGTTGGTGGATAAAAATGGTATCGAAAGCATGTATAACTTTGTATTATTGGTATTGCACCTCAATAGGTCCTTAAGGACAACAATGCAAGATATACCGGAGAGACAGCATACGAGGACACAAGACAAGGCCATACATTCAAGATTCTGCTAGTTTTTTCAAAGAAAGGCTTTGACAATTGGTAGCGATTCGACCCTATTCTTTTTTTGCATTCTTTGCCAATTTGTGCACCAAAGGGACAGGACTTGGGACACATACAAAATTTGCCTTAGAGTCAAGATTAACGGAAAAAATTGCACTTCAAGGAAACAATTTTTCTTAGCAAGATTGGTCAAAAACTAGTTTATTATTCGAACGATTGATGTAATTCTATTTCCACCACCTACTTGGAATGTGTGGATTTACGTAGTTAGACAAGTTCACTTTATCATTCTAATTAGGCTAGATACTGTTTCCTCCGGTAATTTAGCATTTTTTACGGAAAAAGATCTCGTTATTTTTTCCTTTTTTTTTTCAATATAACCCTTAAGCCCAGTGTTTTAAATATTTGTATGGAAAAGTGGAATTTTGAACCCAAGACCTTAATGACTTTGATAAAATGGAGCAAATGGCTTATCTGAGCTAAGTTTGCATCATAAACTAAGGTGGTAAAGTGAAGCCTATGCTAGAAATTAGCCAACCTTAATCAAGTCATAAGGCCGTCATCTTATTCTAGAAATGTTCGGCAAATAAGATGGCGGGATTTATCACCGGGAAAAGATGTTTCTATTAAACCAAGCATGCTAGATTTACCATGTCCACTTAAAAAAAGAGGTTATGTTGGTTGAGATGTGATGTTATAAAAGCTAGAATAAATTAGTTTAATTCAAGTTAAAATATGGCAAACAAGTTGCGGCAAGTTAAAGACTAGTAATGTTCTTTGCGGGATTATCCCACTTTTAGCTTTAAGGATTTGCTACCCTATACTCCATAAGGCACGGATACAACATGCTAAGGGGTGACTTACCAAGGGTTTGGTGGAGGAAAATGACTGCGGCAATCTTTGGTTATCCTAGATGGGTATTTGTGCTCTATCTCATAATCCAAGGCAAGCTTTATACTAGTGAAAGATTGCTAAAGTGAGGCATGATCAATGACCAAACATGTCTAATGTGTGAAGCTGCGAGGAATCCATTCAACATCTTTTTTTTTTTTTTTTTTTAATGTCCTATCTCTTCTTATATACGGTGCAAAATTCTTAAATGGCAAGGTTATACTAGACATGCAATGAGATGGCATGATGAACTACAATGTCTTTGTGAACTTTGCTACAAACAAAAGCTCTAAGGCAAAGATATATAGGATGGCAATGGTCTGCCTTTGTCCCCTACATATGGGAAAACAAAACAACAAAGTCTTTTAGAATTCTTGGTGACCAAGTTGTGAGGATAATTATCTAGGATGTTTTATGTCGAGTAAATACGTTTCCTAGGTGGCTAGAATGATGGTCACTCTCAATTTTTATCCTTAGCTTCCTACACAAGATAGGTGTTATATGTTGGTAGTGTTTGATTTGAAAGGTAGTAGTTGTTTGCTTGGTGTTTAGTTGAGGCTAAAAAATATTATCCGGGCCGTCCCCTTTCGAGTTCTAGAGAAATATAGATGATGTTATCATTTAGCTTATGTGGCCATTACAACCAAAATCACAAAAATTCCCCATGAAACAGCAATGTAATTCCCATTTTCAACAAATCAACAAACTGCTATAACCCCATATATCTAATGAGAATGCGAATTGCCCTTCTTTTGGGGTGGTCTTTAAATTTTGCCCCTCATATTTGCGATCTTTAAATTTTGCCCCTCATATTTGTGGTCTTTAAGTTTTGCCCTTAGCTTGGATACCGAGGTTTTGGGTTCGAACCCCCGCTCAAGCATAAAATAAAGAAATAATTTCGCAAGGCGTGGATGAGGAGTGTATACCCTCCGCATAACTTCCTTAAGGAAAAACTAAAGTTATGCTTAGGGGCATAACTTTTCCTCAAGGCATAATTTAGTTTTGCCTTATGGGGCAAAATTTTTCCTTGAACTATGCCTTATGGGGCATACTTTTAATTAAGGCATAACCAAAAGTATGCCTTAACTAAAAGTGTGCCTTGAAAAGTTTTTAAAAAAAAAAAAGTCTCAAGGCAAAGTCCGCCCCCCTCCGCATAACTTCCTTAAGGAAAAACTAAAGTTATGCCGGAGGGGGCATAACTTTTCCTCAAGGCATAATTTAGTTTTGCCTTATGGGGCAAAACTTTTCCTTAAGGAATTATGCCTTATGGGGCATACTTTTAATTAAGGTATAACCAAAAGTATGCCTTAACTAAAAGTGTGCCTTGAAAAGTTTTTTTTTTAAAAAAAAAAATGTCTCAAGGCAAAGTCTTGCCCCCTCCGCATAACTTCCTTAAGGAAAAACTAAAGTTATGCGGAGGGGCATAACTTTTCCTCAAGGCATAATTTAGTTTTGCCTTATTGGGCAAAACTTTTCCTTAAGGAATTATGCCTTATGGGGCACTTTTAATTAAGGTATAACCAAAAGTATGCCTTAACTAAAAGTGTGCCTTGACAAGTTTTTTTAAAAAAAAAAAAAGTCTCAAGGCAAAAAATAAACAGCATAACTTCCTTAAGGAAAAACTAAAGTTATGCGGAGGGGGCATAACTTTTCCTCAAGGCATAATTTAGTTTTGCCTTATGGGGCAAAATTTTTCCTTAAGGAACTATGCCTTATGGGGCATACTTTTAATTAAGGCATAACCAAAAGTATGCCTTAACTAAAAGTGTGCCTTGAAAAGTTAAAAAAAAAAAAAAAAAAAATGTCTCAAGGCAAAGTACGCCATAACTTTGGTTTGCACGTACCGAAGTGGGGTTGCTTAGTTACTAGTTAGATAGATAGGTATGGTCATACGGGATCTATGTATTGACTCTTCTTCGAGTGTGGTATTAGCATTATATGCTCATCCCGCCGAAGAATTGACAATATGTGGAAATGGTATTGGCTTTAGGGAGTATGCGTAGTTGAAAATTTGCACCGGTGCTAGTTTCCTCCGTAAATTTCATTGAAGCAAAAGAGCTACATTATAGTTAAGTTGTGCGGATTCAAATGGTTGCTGTTTTTCATGTGGAATATGGATAAATGACTTTTGCATGGAAACAACAAAGAAATAATGCGAGTCACACAATGAGAGGCAATCCTGGGGCAGTGTAGCAAGTTGCAGCTTCTAACAGCCTCCTCTTATTGTTGCTGGTTTTTTACAACACATCGGTCAAGCAAAAGAATTACACTAAGATACTGAGTAATTTCTTGAGAGGATAGTTGGTCAAGTTGTGCATCAAGGGGCCAAGCTTGGGAAACAATTTGATTGACACAAGTACTGATGGAATGCAGTGCAATAGCAAGATGAGTTCTTAGCTTTACACCCGGTGTGATCAATAAGATGAGCGACGACACACAACATTGCATGCGAATTCTATCATTAACTCATTTTATCAAGTTTTTGTTTTTTTACCACATACATAGTTTAGGCTTTTGTAGCACAAACTCAAGACATCATCAAGTCCTAAATTGGAACACTCCAACCTTAGACATAGCATTAACTTCGAAATCGGTAATAACCTTAATAACCATGATTTAGCTATTCGAAAATAGTAAAGCTCACACATTTCACTAGATATTTACTAAATTGAAGTAGTTCCATCCATTTCTTATCTACTTTAAATGATATAATAGGAAAATAAGCAACCGAGATATTGTAAAAATATTGAGACAAAAACTCAATAATTTGAACAAACCAAAATCACAATTTTAATGAAAACGAAGAAAAAGATGAAGGGACATGAAGAAATCAAAAGCCCTTACCTCACACTAGCGATTCACGGGCTCGCGATGTCAAACCGGTCGTCTACGAAGTGACCAAAGTGTCGTAGAAGAACACTTGGGATTACGGGAGAACGATCCAACACCCTTAAAGAAAAAAAGCGTGCTCTGCGATGTCGAACCGCCGTTTACGACGTGATAAAGTGTCGTTGAAGAACACTTGGGATTACGGGAGAACAATCAAAATCCTTAAAGAAAAAACTTTCTTTTCCTGTTAGCCAAGACCATTGAATTCTTTTCACATCATCAACAACAAACCAATAGGTCAAGTTATATGACAATATGTAGGCTTATTTGCATGTGGCAGGTGGCTTATTTCAAATTTTAGGATCTAGAATAGCAATAAAATACACTATATGAACCTTTTTTATTTGGACCGAACACAATATTGCATAAACGTTTCTCCTTTGTCTTCCACTTCCCTGTACCTAAAGAGATTTCTTCATTTACTATTTGACTTAATGCCTTCTCCTTTGAATTTAATCACATGAATATTGTTCCAAAAATACATTATTCTACTAAGCTCGAAACCAATAAAATTTTCCTCTCGTAACTATATTTACGAAGCGAGCAGAATAATCGCTTTTTAAATGTATCTTTTCAGCCATTCGAAAACACCATGTCGAGAAAAAGATAAACTTTCTATACCTTATAGCCACTTCCATGGTAATTTTTAGTCACTCAAGATATGGTCGATTAAAGTTATACAAAAAATTACAAGAAGAAACAAGTTTAGATCCAACATCGAGTCCGGAGAAAACAATTTCACCACACTACATGAAATCGCCACTATAAAATGCACCCAACAAGAGTGAAATTGCAGAGAAAGTAAAAGGAAAAAAGCCAAATCTCAGCTTTTTCTTTTGACAACAAAAATAGGGAAGAAAAGTGATATTGTAGAACCAAGCAAAGCAAAGACCCAACCAAAAGGCTTAAAATTATTTCAAACCCACTTCGATAAAGGACCCAAATTAATTGTTTGCTGAATATCACAAAAGGGGTTCTATTTTTTAGCCTATATACGAGTTTTCTAAACTTAGCTTATATCAAATACACTACCCACACCTCACATTAAAGAAAAAATAAGAGATTAAAGAAGAAATTCAAAAATAATCAGCAAAGAACTTACAATTTCTTCAGCTAATGATGTCTCAAATATGTCTTCTCAGATTTCTCAAACAACCACTTCTTCTAACCATTTAGCAGCTTCAACCCTAGAAATTAACTACACTAATATTTTGAAATTTCAGTTGAAAAAGACCAAACAACAATATAAACGAGAGAAGATGAAATGAGGAGTTCTGACGGAGAGGAGTTCTGATGGAGAATCGTTAATGGAGAGGATTTTTTTGTTTGATACGTTCATCAGATGAAAGAGAAGACATATTAGTTTTGATTTAGCAAATAAATGTAAAAAGAAAAGAAAAGAAATGATTTTGGCGGGTTAAGCAAAAAATAGAGCGGGGAAATTAAAGGGCGGAGGGAATTAAAACCGTTCCAATAGATAAAATATTTCATTTAATAGCTGTCACAGATAACATTAACAGCAACGGTTAACAAATGTGTTGCTATAGGTAACCCTATAGCGACGGTTTTGTACAGAAGGCAACGGTTTAATTATTAACTTTACCGGTGTCCCCAAAACCTTTTGGCAACGGTTTTAACCGTTGCAATATAACATCTACAACAACGGTTTAAGAACCGTGGCTAAACAATCTGTTGCCATAGGCTCAATTTCTGGTAGTGTAAAATGTCATTTGAACTGATTACTTTGAGATTTTACCATGGTGGAATTTGAAAGAAGGGGATAACCATATGTTGGTGTACAAATTACTGATTTTTTAGATGTGGATACACATAGGTTATCTTTGAATTGAGGGTTCACGTGAAAGATCTAGGCTATGATCCTGGGAGATGCCTAGTTTATGTGAGATTGCCCAAAAGTGTGTCGTTGATAGAAATTAAATCAGACATGCATCAATGGGAATTTCTGCATATATGGGTACTGGGGATATTTTGGAGACATTTGTGTATCACATGATTGAAGAGCCTATAGTGGTCCCATCCTTATTAGAATATGTAAGCCATGTGGAGGGAGAAAGTAGTGTATCGTTCGATAAAGGGACTGGTCAATACATTGGGGGTAGTGAGGGAAAATCTCAGCTGGGAGATGTGAATAATGCAACTTTTGATGATGACTTAGAGCCATTCTTTGAGGCTTCATTTGAACCAATTTAAGAGGTACAAACTAATCCTCCAACCCCCATCCAACCTGCTACTCCTCCAACTCCTGCCCCTCTCAAACCTACTAATCCTCTAACTCCTCCTCATATCCAACCTACTACTCCTCCAACCCGTGCCCCTGTCCAAACTATTATTGCTCTAAATCTTTCCCTTATACAGCCTACTACTGCTGAATATCACAAACTAGGGTTGTTCCAGATGTTACTGAATCTGATATGGTTGATTTGGAATCAGATCTAAAAGGATTATTGGATGAAGGAGAAGTAGATAGTGGGAGAAATGTAGATGAGGAGCTAAGACATTTTAAGGAGGAAATGAGGGTAGGAAAGAGAAAGGAGAGGCGGCGGAGGGAAGACCTGTTATATCCCATATTTTGTACGTCGGGGCAATCCGGTTTGACTATGATAAGTTAGGGACAAAATCGTTCTGGGATACAAAGTCGGGACTTTTGACCATCGATTTTATTTTAAGACATAAGTTGTTCATGAATTTGTTGGCATGAAACATTTAGGGAAATTTGGGACCAAAAGTGGAATAATTAAAAGTTGGGAATTATTGGAAATTTTGGCCCTTGGCCGAGTGGTGTTTGAAATGGTCCCACACATTTTGTGGCCAAATTTAATTGGTCCAACCCATGTGTGGGCCATGGACACTTGTATAATATATATGAGAGCATAAAAGATGACTAAGTATTCATCTTTCTTCATTCCTCACACTTAGAAAAAAAATCAAGAACTTGAAGAACATCAATAAGGGCCATTCGGCCAAGACTCCAATTTTCAAGACCAAGATTTAGCCATAACAAAATTAATTCTTCCTAACAAACCTACTAAGTGAAGGGTCCTCATCAACGTGGAAGTGTTGTTTGGGTCAACAAACCGCTAGTTTTCATCCTAGCTAACCCTAGTTAGTTGTGAAGTTGAAGGAACAAGGTAAGATTTAATCTTTTTTTTATGTGTTATGAATGATGTATGCATGTTGTAGTATGTTAAAATGGAGGAAATTCATGAAATATGGCATGTTGGACTTGAGGCCGTGTGTGTAGTGTATGGCCGTGTAGGTGTGTGCGTTGTGTTGTGTTGAAGTAATGAATTAAAGTCTAGTTAGCATGTTTTGATTGTTGTAGAGTGAAGAAATGGATGAGAATCATCAATATGTGTATGTGTAATGTTGGCTGAATGTGGGTCATATTATATGACAATGAATGGATCAATTCTAATTAGTGTTTTGGTTGTTGTCGTTGTGAATTCTACGTTGATAATGAGATTCTAATGACTCAAATTGATATTGTAAGTGTTGCGGGCTGATTTGGAGGTTATTGTGCATTTGATGTAATTTGTATATTTATGAGAATGACATTGTTAGAGGGTGAATTGTTGGTGCAAATCATGATTTGGAAATGAGGAATGTGTTATAGTTGAGGTTCTCGGGTTTGGGGCAATTTCGGGTGAGTTGGAGTATTATTTGGGATGTTTGAAATATTGTGTGAATTGTTTGAAATGTTCTTGAATGTTGTTGGTATGAGTTCGGACTAGTATTTGAATGTATAAGCATTGATGTTGTCTTGAAGGTAAGCCGTTGAATTGAATATAGTGAATGTTGTTGGATTATGTAGAAAGAGTATTTAATGTTAGAATGCTTTCCGGATTGATTATTGATGTTGCTAGGTTGGTTGTTGGCGTTGTTGTTGTTGATTTGGCTGAGTTAAATTCTCGGGGTTGGTCTATTTACAGGGGAAATGCTGCCCAAATTTCTGTAGAATTGAGTGCTAGTTTGGAATTAATTGCCTAAACGTCTATAGCTAATATCTGATATCCGTTGACGTTGTGTAGACCTTGGGGAGCCCGAGACGTAGGTTGGATTAGCTTGAGTTTGGATTAGCTTTGAGAGCGGACGAGGTATGTAAAGCTCAACCCTTCCTTCTTTTGGCATGCCTTAGTTATAAATAGGCTATGACACGAGTCTCGAGGAAATTCTATTCTCGCAATCCGAGCATGTTTATGACTCTTATTCGTTTCTTGGAATTCGTATGCTTGATATGATGAAATATTGGCCCTTATGTCTTTGGAATATTTGATTTTCAAATGTTGCATAAAAAGTTTTGTTTTTAAAGAATTCCGTAACTACGAACGACCGTAACTTTCACAGAAAGGCTCGGATTGCCTCGATATGTTCGTAGGAGATTGTATGGTGTATGATGAGTATGTTTTCCATAGGCGGGCCCGCTCGGTCGACACCCGTCCGTGGGTCCCGCGACTCTCCTTTTTGTAATCCCGATGACTTTTGAAAGAATTTGGTTTGGCTATTATTCCGATTTCAAGTATGGTCATTTTACTTATCTTTTGAGTCTATGATAATGATTTTGTACATATGGTTACTCACGACTCGCTCGTGCAATACCGTTGTATCTTTCGCCGAGTTCGGGCCGGTTCGTTGTCGTGCGCACTTTGTTATACTCCTGTTTATCTTGTGTTATGGTTCACCGAGCCTCTCGCTAGAGGGCCGGGTTCCGCTTATATTTGGTGTTATGCTGTGTATGGCGTTATGCTGTGTTATGATGTGTGACGGGGATACGGAGATTTGAAACTTTCTGGTGTTATGCTGTGTTATGGCGCCGATGACGGGCGGGCGACCATATTTTCTGAGCCCTATGCATGATTTGTATTTTGAAAATAAACATTTTGGTATTTGGATATGCACTTAATTTCTGTACCTCTGTTTCGATTATGACTCAGATTTGTTTACTATATCTTCTCGCTTTGCATACTCGGTACATATTTCGCATCGACCCCCTTTCTTCGGGGCCGCGTTTCATGCCCGCGAGGTGTACGTACAGCTTCGGTGATCCGCCGCTTAGGACACCTATTCTGCTTGTTGGAGTGCTCCCTTTATTCCGGAGCCCACATTTTGGTATATATTCGTTCGCTGCATATGTATTGGTTTGTTCAGGGATACGGCGGGGCCCTTTCCCGTCATATGATTCTGTTGGTCTGTTTAGAGGTCTGTAGATGTATATGTGGGTTATGCCTATTATGTACAGGTGTGTTTGTATGTTATATGTTCTGGGCGATCCCATTCACCGTGGCAGCCTTGTCGGCTTGCATTTGTATATGTTTTGGGCCGTTGCGCCATTTGATAGCCTTGCCGTCTTCTGATATATATATATATATATGTTTGTGTTTGAGATGTGTTTGAGACAGTTTGAGATAATCTGAGACAGTGTCTGATATTTGTTTGCGCATAAGCCATCTGTATGTGATTCGAATTTGATGAAAGTGTTTGGGTGCCCAGCTTGGGCACTACTCACGGCCTACGGGGTTGGGTCGTGACAAGACCACTTGTTCCTAAACATGTTAAGATAGGAACAAGAAAAAAAAGGGCCAGATATGGGATTTGATGAATCAAAAGGTGGTAATAGAGACACTCTGGGAGGTAAGTTAGCTGGTGATGAGCCTTATCACCCTTCAGATGAAGTTGCCAGCTTTGAAACTGATTTAGATGACCTAACTGAAGATAAAGGATGGGTTCAGCAGAGAGAGAAAGCAAGAAGAAAGAAAGTAACAAATAGAGTTGTGTTTGATAAAACCTGCAAGAAAGTAGTGTGGAAAACAGGTTTGTAATTTGAATGCGTTGATGATTTTAGAGTTGTTGCTATCAAGTATGCAGTTGATTAACTTGTTGCTATTAAAAAGCATGTTAATGAACCTACAAGGGTAAGTTTTAGGTGTACAGATGGTTGTTCGTGGCTTCTATTTGCTAGCTTTGACTCTAGGACTAACAACTTTGTGGTGAAAAACTACAATCCAATTCACAAATATGACCCTACTAATATGAACCAACTTTTCTATTCCAAATTCTTATCCAGTCACTATAATGAGAGATAAAGGAACAACCAAACATTAGAATTTTTTAGATTCAGCAGCTTATTAAGAAGGAGCTGGATCTATATGTGAGAAGTACTGTGTGTAGGAGAGCAAGAAGCAAAGTGTTACAAGAGATAATGGGTGACCGTGTTCAGGAGTTTGGGAGAATTTTAGATCATAAGGATGTGTTTCTAAGATCAAATCCAGGTAGTACATGTGTAGTGAAGCTTAGTGAGGAAACATTTGAAGGTGGTAGAAAAATGTTTCAAGGCTTCTACATATGTTTTGATGCATTACAGAAGTCCTACTTGTTTGGTTGTAGGAAGTGCATTGGTTTGGGTGGTTATTTTTAAAGGGAATTTCTAATGGTTAGTTACTTATTGATGTTTGTAAAGATAGCAAAAATCAAATGCTGCCACTGGGTTGGGCAGTAGTTGAGGTTGAAAATAAGTACACTTGCACATGGTTTATTAAAATTCTAAAGGAATATCTTCAACGAGGAGATGAGAGAGACATGGCAGTTATAACAAATATGCAAAAGGTAAGAATTAAGTGTTGAATTAACTTCATGTTCATATCTGATTTTTACTAATATTCTCTTTTTTTTACTAACTGTCTATTTTTTAATAATATTCTATTTTTTATTAACTACGTGTTTTTTATTCTTCTTGAAAGTGCCATAAGAGAGCAGCTTCCCTATGTTGAACATAGGATGTGTGCTAGACATGTCTTAGCTAACTGGTCCAAGAAATTCAGAGGGTTTGAGAGAGAAAAAATTATTTTGGAGGTGTGCAAGGTTTACCTTTGAGGCTGAGTTGAGGGATTACCTTGACTACATGTAAATATTGGGAAAAAAGTCTATTGATAAGTTGTTGTACTACAACCCAGAAAGATAGAGTAAGATTTACTGCAACTATACCACACAATGTGTGTCACGACCCAAATAGTCATGAGTGGCACCCACACTAAATCTCCTAGTGGGCGAACCATCCCCTTACCCGATTATTATCTAATTAATCAATTCTAATACCTTCAAGGATATAATGATAATAAAAATCTCCAAACTGTTTAGTCATGCCATAAATAAATAAAGATGCTGAAGTCCTAACTATTACAACCCCAAAATCCGAAAGTCATCGTACAAGGACTCTAAAACATAACTGTCTAAAGAATGAACAACTGTCTGAAATAATCATAAATGTCTGAGATGAAATAGACATTCAAAATAAGAAAGATCTTCAGGAGGCATGGCATGGATAGGAGCTCACCCTCGGATCTGATCAGGAACCGGCCTCACGCTAAATATGAGGTCTAGTAGATACCTCTGGATCACAATTTGCACTCAAAGAATGCAGCAAGGTAGTATCAGTACAAACACTATGTACCGGTAGATATCATAGGCCGACTAAGATTAGTATCATGCATAAAATCACAAAATCAATAGAATAGACAGATAAGCACAACAACACATAACCATATGAATGTATCACCAAGAGTCATCCAACACTGAAATAAGATAAGCCACACAAACAGTAATCAATAAATGTAACTCAAGTCATGTAATCACCAACACAACCGTAACTCACAAATTATCTCAACTTTGTCGCATATCCGTACACACATGCTAAATGGTAATGTTTGCCCAAATATCCATTAGTCCGATGAAATGCAATAAATAATAAAAGTATCTCAACCGTGTACACGCATGCTAAATGGTATTGTTTTCTCCGGATAGTCATGACCTGCAGGGGATCCATAGTGTTTATGTATCACTTGGTTCGGAACTGACCTCGGATCACGAGACCATAACTAGGCCACATCCTCACCCCCTTTCAAATGTGCCTTTTCAAATTTATATTATCTTTCTCATCTCACTGTATTCTCGCTCGACGATCAATTAAGGAATGTGAAACTGTTATACCCCGTACTTCGCGCGTTGGAATATTCTAAGTTGGTTGCGACGAGTTATGGACAAGACTTTTAATTTTCAGTTTTGTTGATTTTGTCTCAATGCATACGTCGCATATTCATTTTTCGTTGGTATGAAGTGTTAGGGGTATTGGAAAAGGGAAAAAATTAGAGAATGAAAGTTGGAAAAAATTTGGGACCAAAATATGAATTATGGAAAGTCATTATTTGAAATGGCCATGAGGTGGCCGGCCACAAGGGTGAGTTATATATATACATAGAGATCAAGTAGTCATCTTATTAATTTCCACACCTAGAAATTCTTGAAACATGGAGAAAAAGCAAGAAAGCCACGGCCATGGCACCATCTTCACCGAACATGGCCTTGGAAAATCAAGGAGAAAAATTATTCTCTCCTTGTCAGTGCACTAATCGGGTCCTCGTTAGCGTGGAATGGTTGTTGGAGCGTGCAAAACATTCTCTCTCTCTCTCTCTCTCTCTGCAACATACCTTTGGCGTTAGAAAAGAGGAAGAAGGTAAGGTTCCATCTCATTTTTCTTATGTTGTGGATCAAGTGTGAAAATGAATTAAAAACATGAAAATATAAATGTTGAGGTAGTTGTGTGTGTTGTGTGGTGATAGTGAATTAATTGTATTTGGCTTGTTGTGTGTTGTTGTAATGTTTGAAATGGATGGAAATCATGAAACCACACTTTAGGGCAGCCTTGTGTGTGTGGAACCGTGTATATGTGTAGTTGTGTAGAGGTGAAGAATTAAGTATGTAGCATGTTTGCAAGTTGTTTTGGCAAGAAATGAATGAAAAGTCATGGAATGTGATGTTGATGTGTAACCGTGGATAGGGGTTGTTTGGGGAGGGGAGTATGATGAACAAATTTTATGTAACGTTTGTTGTTGTTTGTTGTGGATTATGTGATAAATAAAGGTATAATGACTTATGTCGAAGCTAGTGTTGCGGGCTGTTTTGGAAGTCAATATGGTTCTATTATGTTTTCTTATAATTGTGAAGGTCGTGTGGTAATGTATGGAACCGTTGACGTAGTTTGTGAAGTTGAAAGAAAGAAACGTATTATTGTAATCATTAAGTTGGAAGGTTTCGGGTTTCATAGTATGTTGTTTGAATTGTCTTGAATACTTTGTGGATTGTTCGGAATGTTCTTAAATCTTGTTTGATGGTGGTTAGTTTGTTTAGTCATTGTTGATATCGTAGTTGAAATCTCGGGGTTGATGAATATATAGGGGAAATGCATTTTTTTGGTAGAAAAAGCAATGGTTTGGGATTGGATCCTTTAACTAATGTTCGATGCCTAATTTGTTGTAGATTTTGAGAAGAGAACTTACGTTTGGATTAGCTTAGGAAGCAAGCTTCTTCTTACCCTTCTTTTTCTTTTGGCATGTCTTAACGGATTAAGGTGACATGATTTGTGCCTTTGGGGTAACTCCATTCGTAAATTTTGAGTAGGTTTGTGATTCGTATTTGCTTGATGTTGGCATCCTTGGTATGTTCCGTATGTCTTGGATATGATTGAGTTTGAAGTGTTGCGTAAGCGATTTTTATATGTTTCATTATTCGTACCCTTAATGCTTACGATCCTCACGTCTTTTTGTACGACTAAATTTCTAAGGTTGCAAAGAGTTACGTTTTCAAAAGAATTTGGTTTTTTAAAAGAGTTTTGTTTTCAAAAGAGATATATGCCTAAAGACTATTCAAACGTCCGTAACTTTTGCATACGACCTCGAAACGCCCCAAAACATAATATGTAAGTTCATAAGACATCATTCTCCCCTACCCCTCGTAGTCGGGCTCGGACGGGGGTCGGCACCCGCCCGTGGGGCCCGCGGCCTTTCTATGCTATTATGGATTTTTCAAAAATTAATATTTTCTTCACTATGATCATTTACTTATCTGTCGAGTTGGAAATAAGGGTTTTATGCCCATGATTTTGATGCGTAACCACGGTTTTCTGAAGTTCGGTTTGAAATGTCCCGGGCGAGATTCGGGAGAAAACTTGATTTGACTATGATTTTGATTTTCAAAAAAAGGGTTCGTTTTGATCATTCGGTTGAGTCTGTCGAGGCGTTGGTTACTTCCCGTTCGTGCGTTTTATTACCTCTTCACCGGATCCCGGCCGGTCACGCACTATGATATATTCTCATTAGAGATGGAGTTATGCCGTGATATGGCTTATGATGTAATGATGTGTTGTGTTCATACGGAGACATATCAAAACCACGTTACGTCCGCCGGTCCCATGGACCGCACTTGATATGTGATGATGTATGATGAGTTTGATTTCCGAAATCACCGATGAAAATCCCACATCGGTTAATGTCATTCCGTGTGACTTCGGTATGAGTATGCATGACTTGTGTGTGTTAGATAAGTTTAGGTAGTCCGACTTCACTTCCGTACCTTTGGTTACGTCCTTGTTTGATGTATGCTATGCTTTACATGCTCGCACATATTTCGCAGACCCCTTTTCTATTCCATGCCACGCAGTACCTGCGTACGAGTAGGCGATGTTTAAGATGCCCACCGGGATTGGCGAGCTCCATTTCCTCCGGAGTGCCGCCGAGTCGCAGTGCTTTGTAACGAAGTTATGATAGAGACTTTGCATGACTGTCGAGTGTATGATATGTCGTCCGTTTGTGTGTCACGTAAGTCGGTGTGTTTGTATGTATTATGTTACCGATGTGTTTAGCAAGGTATATAAGCCGAAGTACCGTTATGCCTTATATTGATTTTATTTGGTTTGAAAAAAACGAGAGGCATGTTTGTTTTCTCGAAAAATTTTCATTACGTGTGTATGCTATGTTTTGCCATGGGCCCGGTATGGGTACGAGTGTTACGTTAGTCGAGGGTTGGCAAAGTAAGGGTCGGGTGCCCGTCACGCCCTAACGGAAATTGGGGTGTGACAAACAATCAATGAATAAATATCAAGGAACATAAGTCACCATGCCACAAGTCATATCAAGAGTCAAGAATCATTTCACCAATCGCATGAACAAGGGATTACTCCAAGTCAAAAAGAAGAGTATTCATTAACTCCTTATTTATCATAACAAAATGGTAAATCACAAAATCAATCAATCGATATCAATCTTAGGAATTTCCAACCACACTTTATGTCTGAAGCCCTAATCATGCTTCTCCTATCAATTTCATAACATATACAATAAACTAATTAATGTCTAACTCAAGTAGACCATAACCTACCTCAAAACCGAACTGGGACAATGCAATCACTCCGCAATAGCTTTCCCCTTTCGTAAAGCTTCAGAACAATCAAAGTCTAGAAATCATAGGGCTAAGTGAGTAATGGATCATCTACTCAAACAAACCACAATTGGGGGAGAGAACCCAACTACTTCTTCCGTTTTCAAGTGGGTGAACTATCACTAAGCATGAATTCATACAAATATTGATCCAGTAATCATATTCTATCCATTCATGGTTTTTCTAATCAATTCAACCCTTTAGAAGCAGTTTTTTTATACTAAAGCTATCATCTTTAGGAAACCCTAAGTCTCAACACATCAATCTCATCATTAATCAAAAAGTTCTCATCCTAGGAGGTGATAATCTATACTCCTAGATGATTAAACAAAGAATAAAATCAATAACCCATTCATTTATTCGAGGGTTGGCAACTTCCAGGGTTTTATCCTTTCATTCACCATTAGAGAACCTTTACTAATCATGGAACATAAAAATATGATGGAATGAATAAAGTGAAGGGTTGAGACCTACCTTTCAATAGTATTTTAGCCCTAACCTTAGAATTTCGCCACAAGAGTTCTAGAAAACTGTTTTGGGGTTGAGTGGGGAATGGGTTCGAAATAAAGAATATAAAATGCTGATTCTGCCTCCTGTCGACCGCTGTAGCAGTCAACGTCTCACTGCAGCGGTCTCGCTATAGCGGGAAGCCTCTCGCTATGGCAGACCTTATTTATTCCCCAACCCCTGCGGCGGCGAGCCTCGACCCGCTACGACGGACCCGCTACAGCGATCCATTTTGACTAGTAGCTCGGGTTTTTCCACCAGTTTTCACCCAAAAATCCCAACACCAATCCGAGGCCTTACAGACGCAAAAAAAACATGCTCATATACATAACAATACGCTGCAGACTCACCCGCAGCCTTGGAATTCCCAACGAAGGTCTAGTTTTCTAAGGCACCCCCCATAATGACCTAGCGGGTCGTTACATCATATACCAATCAAACAATCGTTCATCCCTGAACGGAAAAAGAAAGTAAACAAAGGGAAAGGTACCTGACCCAGGGAAAAGCTGGGAATAATTCTTTCGCATCTCAGATTCGGTCTCCCAAGTAGCTTCTTCAACGGAATGGTTCTTTCACTGAACCTTTACTGACGCTCTCTCTTTCGACCTCAGTTTACAAACCTCTCTATCTAAAATAGCAATAGGCTCTTCCTGATAAGAAAGATTCTCATCCAACAAGACAGAATCCCAACGAATGGTAAATGAACCATCACCATGATATCTCTTCAACATAGAGACATGGAGCACTGGATGAACACCTGACAAACCTGGGGGCAAACCTAACTCATAAGCTACATCCCCCACATGATTGAGAATCTCAAACGGGCCAATGGATCTGGGACTAAGCTTACCTTTCTTCCCAAACCTTATCACACCCTTCATGGGTGAGACCTTCAATAAGACTTGTTCTCCAATCATGAACTCAAGATCTCAAACCTTTCGATCCGCTTACTCCTTCAGCCTACTTTGAGTTGCCAAGAGTTTTTCTTGAATCACCTTAACCTTATCTGGTGACTCTCTCAAAAGATTGATACCCCATGGCCTTACCTTAAACGCATCAAACAACCCGATAGGAGACCTACATCTCCTCCCATAAAGTGCCTCAAACGGGGCCATATTAATGCTCGAGTGGTAACTATTGTTATATGCAAACTAAGCCATTGGTAAGAACTGATCCCAATGGCTACCAAAGTCAGTCATACAAGCTCGGAGCATAACCTCTTGGACCTGAATAGTCCGCTCAGACTGGCCATCTATTTGAGGGTGGAAGCTATACTAAGGTCCAATCTAGTGCCCAATTCAGAATGTAAAGTCTTCCAAAACCAAGATGTAAACGTCGTGCCTCTATCGGATATGATGGAAATAGGCACCCCATGCAGGCTAACAATCTCCCGAATATAAATTTGGGCCAACTTCTAAGCAGTATGGGTAATCTGAACTGGTATGAAGTGGGCATACTTAGTAAATCTATCAATAATGACCCAAATCGAATCAACCTTATCTAAGGTCTTCGGAAGACCAACCACAAAATGCATCGCTCTCCTCTCCCACTTCCACTCTTGAATGGGCATCCTCTGAAGTGTACCCCCGGGTCGCTGGTGTTCGTACTTCACCAGCTGGCAATTCAAACACTTTGCAACGAACTCAATAATATCACGCTTCATCCTAGCCCACCAGTAATGCTTCTTCAAGTCACGGTACATCTTGGTAGCACCAGGATGAATGGAATATCTAAAACTGTGAGCCTCCACTAAAATTGTCTTAATCAAATCATTAACACGGGGAACACAGACACACCCCGTGATTCTTAAAACACCCTCATCATCAATGAGCGGACCTAAATAATTTAGTTGCGTTGTATGTTGTGTTTTGTGAGTTAGAAGTGATTCCATGATGTGTTTTTAACTTGGCTTGTTGTTGAATTGTGTTCATAGGGCCTTAAAGTGATTTTGAGAGACTAAGTATAAAAAGTTGTGAAATTTTGTACTGACTAGTCAAAACAGCCTCGCTGCAATGATAATTCTTCATTGTAGCAAGATCGTTACAGTGAGAAAGAGATTCGCTGCAACGAAAGGTGGGGCTTTCCCAGGGTTTGTTGCAGTAAAGCACTTGTTCTCGTTGCAGCGAAGCGCTTGTTCTCATTGCAGCAAAACCGTGGTCGCTACAACGAAGACTACTTATGTTTAATGACAAGTTTAACTAGTTGTTTCATGCCCACACTTCTCATATTCCCCAAAACATTTCCCAAGACCATAGAGGCAACTTTCTAAGGCTAGGGCACTATTCTCCATCAAAGGTCAGCCTTAATAACTAACTTTCTTCGCTTAATGTTCATATTAGATTCTTGTTTCAATCAAAAGACCCTTAATGTGAATTGAAGGGTAGAACAGTGTCACGACCCAGCCCCGTAGGCCGTGACTAGTGCCCAATCTGGGCACCCGTACGTACCAAAAGTCCGAAAGTAGTAACTCAAGTATCTGGAAAAATTTGGGCAGAGTTTCCTCTGTTTTGCTTGCTAACCAAAATTTACCTGTGCACAGAAGATACCAACAAAGGCCACACCGGGCCAACATATCCATATATACATATAAAGGCGAGCCGACCAGGCTGCCGCGGTGAATAAACCGCCCAAACATACAATACGTGCATATAGCTGTACAGATATCGCCACACCCACAGACATGTCTACAGGCCTCTAACATACATAACAGAATCAGAAGACGGGACAGGGCCCCGCCGTACCCAAATAAGCACATGAACCGAATGTATGACAATGAAGTATATACCAAAAGTACAAGCTCCGGATCAAGGGGAGCGACTTCAAACAACAGAACGTATATCCTACGCCGCGGCGTATCACGCGGTGCGTCCGTACCGCGGCATGTAGCGCAGCCCCCCGAAGAACAAGGGGGGGTCGACAAAGTGTACCGAGTATGTAAAGCGGAAAAAGTAACAAGTATAACCGTAGTCAAGAATAAGAGTACAGACATATAAGAGACAAAGCTATAGCCAGGATTCGAAGTACAAAAGTAGTACCTTGTCCGAGACCTCAGAAAACATAGTGCCAAAGGATAAGTAATGCACATCAGATCATGTAACATCATATGAACATATGTCGTGTCCCGGCCCTCTGATAAGGGACTCGGTAGGTGAAATCATGCATAGTAAAATCATATATCATATGTACAGATAACGTGTCCCGGCCCTTTATTAAGGGACTCGGTAAGTGAAATCATGCATGTCAGAAACACATATCATGTATACATAACGTGTCCCGGCCCTCTACTGCGGGTCTCGGTGAATGATAATCATGTGCCGTCCTGGCCACCATCCCCGTATCATCATATCATAATCATACAAACAACGTGTCCCGGCCCGCAAGTACGAGGGACTCGGTGAATAATACAGAGAAGTGCGCACGAGAACATGTCCTGGCCCGGCTCGGTGAAAAGACATATCATAACTTGCACGAACGAGTAATGCGAAACATATGCATATAAGTCCGACTTAATAGACAAATCAATAATAAGTCATAACTCGTACCTTTCGGATGTCGTAACGGATTATGTCAAAACAATTTTTGAGACTCGTCCATACGAAGCAAATATATCACGGGGCTTACGGAATATTCGTAATGATCGTTCCTTAACAAATGGAACACTTCAAATGACATATCGCTACAAAGAAATCGGACGACGATCATAATGTATATGTAGGCCCTTTTTGGGGATGGCATGATCACTTATATCGAATCATGTTTCTGGGATCATAACACTTATCAAAATATATCATGGATTCGTCGTATCTATCATTTGACAACGGTACAATGATCACAAGATTCCTTTAAGTATTGCATAGAAATAAGTCAATTAAAACCATAGTAAGAGGTCTCGGAGTTCAGGCCCACCTCGGTGAATCGAGGTGGTGAACTCAAATTATGAATCATAGGCCTTATGGAGTCTTTCATGAAAGTTTTGAGACAATCCGAGTTCACTTGCGAAGGTTGCAAACACACAAGTCACTTTGATGACAATTGGTAAGGAAACTAGTTCAATCGCGCTGAAAGAAATGGGGTCAATTTCAATCTCGGGTTTCAAGAGACAGAGTCATATCTAAGGTTCGCGTCCGAGTCTAATACATTTAGAACATGCCAAAGAATGAAAGGGAAGACTTTACATACCTTCCTTGCCCTTTACGCTTGCTAGAACTCCAATCTCGTTTCGTCAAAAAAATCGCAAATGGCCACCTATACCGCTTACTATTCATGAGAGTTAACATTTCAATCTTGGGTTTATACTTGCCTACCGAAGTTTCGGCAGCACCTCCCCTATAAATATGACACCCCGAGAATTTATCTCGGCTCAAATGTCAACAACAACAATCCCAACAATAACAACAACAATTCCAATAAGCGCTACAAAACACATATTACATAAATAGTCTTCCTTTCTACATTATACATCATCTTCCGTTCTCACTTCACATTTTCAACCCAATTTCGATGTTTTTATATTTCTTTACTAATTCAAGGCCATTCAAATACGATTCGGACACATTTCTCATTATTCGACAAAGTATACCAAATTTCCATCAAACCATAATCCTTCCCAACTCTTTAACGATAAACATAATTCACATTTAAACCTTACTTCCGTATTTATACAATAATCATATAAAATTCATATAATTCCCCCATAACAACATACAACCATTTTCGATGCCGACTCAATTCATTAAGCCTTTATTTACGTCACAAAGGTCACAACGACACAACTAACGAACTAAGTAAAATGCAATCCATCTCCTTCACCCTACACAACATCACACGGCCATGCACCTCAATCACACACATACGATCACACTTCATCATCCACAACTTCAACCAAAGTCATTAAACTTCCATTTCCGATATAAAATACACAACAACTACAACTAGAATATAACATAAAAATCAATTAGTCTTGCCTACACAACATATGCATACACTCGGCCACATCATGGAATTTTCATATTTTTATAAACTCTATCCAATTCTCCATACTACAACACAAACAAATCTTCCATAACATATGAAGAACATGAAATCCTTACCTTCTCTTCCAACTTTCTCTTGCCAAAAGAAGTACCTTCTTGCCTTGAAAATTATACCAACTTGGAGAGCACCTTGAACTTAGTATGAATACAAGAAGAACAAGATGTTTGGATGCAAGTTGATGGACTTGAAATTTTTTTCTTCTTTCTTTCTTGCTATGGCCGACGGCCTCCTTGGTTGTTTTGCTCTCTTCTTTTTTTTTCTTATGATTTCATGAATAGTCTAGAATGAACCATGGTCCCTTTTTATTTATTAATTTGCCACATGAGTTAATTAATCATGGGCTTGGACCATTTGTTGGCCATGGCCGGCCACCCTTCCATTTTGGGCCTCATTTTCTCTTCTTTTTTTTTTAGCCCAATTCTTCATGAATCATATTTTGCAATTCCCGAAATAAATTTTCAAAATTCCGATTTTGCCCTTAGGCCTTCTCCATTGTTTCCCGCATTCAAGTTTCCATAACCGGCATATACATATTAAGAGAAATCCAACATGACCTTATTCCTTACAAACCAAAGTTAACTCCAAGCTTTCCAAATACGAAAAAAATGCCGGATGTAACAAACACAATTACCAAGAAAACCCTATAATATTAATGGGTATTGTTTATTGTTGTTTAATGTTGTTTAATCATCTAATAGTAGAGATTATCACTTCATAGCATGAAAAGTGGATATTCAATGATGAAAATTGTTTGTTGAGACCTAGGGTTCCAATAAAAATAGGAACTTTGGCTAAAATCATATTTGTAAGGTTGATTGATTATAGAACCCATAAATTGAGTTAATACTCTGTTACTTACTTAGCATTATGATTTCTAGACATTGAACGTTCTGAGGCATTGCGAAAGGGAAAGGCTATTGCGAAGTGATTCCATTGCTCAAATCTGTTTTGAGGTATGTTACGGTTTACTTGAGTTAGACTTTGATTAGTTGACTGTATATGTCGTAGAATTTATGGGAGAAAGCACGTCTAGGTCTTTGGACTTAGAGTTTGGTGTTCATTGTTAGTTGCATGATTTAATGGTGTGAAGCAATTCTCCATTGTTGAGATTGATATAATTGAATTATCTTCTTGAGACTGGTGAAAGGGAGGTGTTCATATATACCCTTCAGAGATGAATTAAGATAGCTAAATATTATATTATTATTGAGCAGATTATTTGTGAGTCGTATTGTGGCTTGTGTTATTTGATTATACTTTATTGGTGTTGACTTGACACGTGTATTTAAGCTATTCTTGTGATGTGATTATGAAGCATTTATTGATGATGATTCAGATTGAACATATACATCTCTTACGGCACATTTGACAGGGGGTGGCGATCACTACAAGAAAAATGGCCATTAGCGAAAGGAAATTCGGTCCCAAAAAGTCTGAAACCAGTCCATCAAAGTCAATAGCGACCAGCTTTTTTCGTCCCTATAGGCTCCGCCGCTAAAAGTCAATAGCGACGAGATTTTCCAATTGGTCGCTATAGGCTTTTGGGACCAGATTTCTGCTGGTCCTTAAAATACCTTTAGGGACCATATTCCTGGTCCTTAAATAGTTATTTGGTCCCCTTTGGTATCTACGCATTTTTAGCGTCTGGTCATAAAATGTTTTTGAGGACAAGAAATTTGGCCGATAAAAGTTTTTATTTACAATATTTCTTGCCATAAATAATATATTTTCTTTGGGTACTATTTTCCCAAAATATTACACTGCTTACAACACAAAAAATCAACTGCATGTAGACAAATATCAATATTTCTCATGCTTTCATATATAATTAATTACAATATTACATCCATTAGTAGCAATGCAGCATGGTACAAGCACAATATGCCATTACAGTCTTTACACAAATATAAAACTTGCCTAACAATCCCAGCAAAATGATAACCAACTTAAGTCTAAAATCTTGCATTGACTTGTAAACTCATCTTCTTTTTTTTTTTTTTTTTTTTTTTGGTTCGGGACTTGTAAACTTATCATGTCTTCAAAACCTGTCAAAGGCATACAATAAATTCTCTTAAAAACTATAAAAATTTACTAGAAAATTCAAATTAAACATTGTATAGACCACATAAAAGGTCAAAGTTCCAACCTACATGTTAAACCTTGAGCTCAAGTATGTAAAGCAAAGTTCTAAGAAATATAAAATCTGCCAACTATAGATAAAAATGTAGCTTCAGATTGATGGACAATATCTCAATAATAAAATCAGAGCACAGATGATTTTTAAGCTACTCAATCAGATACAGAAAACAGAAAACAAGATTAAGGCCCCAAACTGGTCAAGCAGTTTAACTTGCACATTTTAATTTGTCTGAGTTACTTTAAATCAAAAACAATGTTAGAGAACTGAAAACCACGTCTCTGTGGAAAGTTTTGGTTATTGGTTCTTGTTAGAATATGTAATTCGTAAAATATATTTTGTAATATTTTGTAATCTTCTATTTTAGGATAGCATATGTAAGTATTATTTAGTGAAATTAGTTCCTAATTTGTAGCCTACAATTATGTTGTAAATCATGTATATCAACCCATTCATGGGAACAGATTATTCAAGGAAAACATTCTCTTACATGGTATAAGACTAGGTTCTCCTAAAAACCCTAGCATCCTAAAACCCTACCTCTCACCGCCAACCCCCCCCCCCCCCCCCCTTGGCCGCCGACCCCCTCCCCCCCCACCCTCTCTCTTCGTTTTCCTCCTCTTCTCCATGGCTGACACCTCCAAGTTGCATCCTGCGACTACCGTCACCAATATCAAATCATGCATTCCTATTGTGTGACTACGAAGGAAGCCAATACAATAATCGGGCTACCCTCTTCAAGCTCCATTGTCGTGCCAACTTGGTGATCGACCATATCCTACCTCCTCGCCTCTCCCACCGTGCCACCACCGGCCCTGCACCGAGAAACTTCTGCTAAGGCCCTATGGGAACGGCCGGATGACATTGTTCGGCAATGGATTTATGGCACCATATCCAATGATCTTCTTAACACGATCATTCATCCGAGAGGACACCGCCGCCGGCTTGGGACCGCCTTGTTCATCTTTTTCGGGACAATAAATCGGCTAGGGCTCTCGCTCTTGATGCAAAGTTCACCAACACCAAATTGGTGGATTTTCCGAATGTGAAAGCATACTGCACCAGACTGAAAGTTCTTGCAGACAACCTTGCCAACGTCGGTCACAAAGTTTCCGACGAACGACTTGTGCTTCGCCTTCTGCGAGGGTTGTCGGAGGAATATAAGACTTTTCGCACAACGGTGCAGCACCGTACCTCTCCCGTCTTTTGATGTTGTCCGGTCGATGCTTGAGCTTGAGGAAGATAGCCATGCTGAGGACGCCATTCACGACGCCGGCTCAATCTGCCCCCCTCTTGTTTCCCACAATGTTACTCCTCAGCATTTCTCAGGTAATGGACAGCCCCATAATTCTGAAAATAACGCCAACAATCGTGGAACTTCGCAGAATCGTGGCAAGAAAAACAACCGCGGTCGCAGCGGCGGCAACCGCAACAACCGCGGTGGCAGCGGCAATGGACAAAGCAGCGGCGGGGGCAGCCGCACCACTGCACAGCCGCAGCAGCAGCAGCAAGGCCTCGCTGCCCCGTCGTGGTATTATCCACCATGGGCAGCTTGGGGGCCACAGCCGTGGGCCACCCCACCTTGTCCCTATCCTACGGCGGGATGGCAGCAGCCCCGTGGCGGGCAGCAACCGCGTCCAGCTCCCTCGCAGCAGGGAGTTCTTGGTCCTCGTCCTCCACAGTCGTTCTACTCGTCAGCCTCGTCATCACATGGCGGGTATGCGCCCACAGATATTGATCAAGCTATGCACACAATGTCGTTGAATCCGCCCGATGACAGAATTGGTACATGGACACCGAGCCACATCTCATATGACCAACTCCCAAGGTACTCTCTCGTCTTATTATCAATTGAGCAAAAATAATGGCATTGTTGTTGGTAATGGTAGCATGATTCCAATTCGTGGTTATGGTCAGGCTTCCTTCAAGTAAATCCCTCTTTAAAACTGAAAAATGTCTTACATGCACCTAAACTCATCAAAAACCTTATTTCTGTTCGTAAATTTACTATAGATAATATGGTTTCTGTTGAATTTGATCCCTTTGGTTTTAATGTGAAGGATTTACAGACGGGGAGCAAACTCATGAGATGTGAGAGTTCGGGTGATCTTTATCCATTCTTCCCAAATTTTCGAGCCATCTCGCCATTCGCACCATCTCGCTTTTAGTGTCATCTCTCCTCATATCCGGCACTCCCGTTTAGGTCATCCAGGGATGTTATTCTTAGTTCTTTACATAGTAGTAATTTGATTGAATGTAATAAGGCTCGAAACAATGTTTGTCATTCTTGCCCTCTGGGGAAATTAATTAAATTGCCTTTTTATGACTCTCTTTCAACTACTACTATGCCCTTTGATATTGTTCACAGTGATGTATGGACTGCACCTGTTCTTAGCTCATCCAGTCACAGATATTATGTTTTATTTCTTGACAATTACACAAATTTTCTTTGGACTTTTCCAATCAAAACAAAGTCCCAGGTTTATGATGTTTTCTTGTCGTTCCGGAATTTCATTCGCACTCAATTTGAAAAAGAAATCAAAACTTTTCAATGTGACAACGGGCGTGAATTTGATAATGGTCCTTTTCATAAATTTTGTGAACAAAACGGGATGTGTTTCCGCTTTTCTTGTCCCCACACTTCCCCCCAAAATGGTAAGGCGGAACGGAAAATAAAATCGATCAATAATGTTGTTCGTACACTCCTTGCCCATGCATCTATGCCCCCCTCCTATTGGCATCACGCTTTGGCCATGGCCACGTACCTACACAATATTCTCCCTTCTAAACTCTTAGCATATAAGACACCCACTCACATTCTTTATCAAAAGAATCCATCCTACTCTCATCTTCGAGTTTTTGGTTGTCTATGCTTTCCTCTCTTTTCCTCCACACAAATTCATAAGCTACAATCTAGGTCCACTCTATGTGTCTTCCTAGGATACCCTTCCAACCATCGGGGGTACAAATGCTATGACTTATCGAGCCGAAAAATAATCATAGCTCGGCATGTGTGGTTTGATGAAAATTCCTTTCCTTTTTCACAAATGCATACTCTCTCTCCTACCTCATATGATTTTTTGGATGATGATAATTCCCCATTGAGAATCCACTTGTTGCATGACCAGGCCGCTGCTTCCCCAATACAGCCCCCTCCCTCTCGTGCAACCCACCACCCGATCTCCCCTACCTCTTCTCCTTCATCGCCGACTGCCCAGCAGTCCGCCTCCACTGCCCCCACGGCAGTTCCCCCGCTGCCAGCCCTTCCCTCTCCCACACTGCCCCACCAAACAAAGAAGCAACTACGAGAAAGCTTAAAATCATGCAAGTAAAATGAACTTTGAATTAACTTGAAGCATTGGTGAGTTGTTTATCTTATGATAGGTTTATCCTTATAAATTTGAAGCAGCATATAAACCGTGATTCTATTTGCAATGCATATACATCAATTGAATTATATAGGACGTGGATAAAACAAAGAATTAATACAACATAAACAACAACGACAACATACCCAGAGAATTAATCCAGCATATGATTTAAAATTCAATTTTCATCTATGACTTACTGTAGTTCTCCAGGTCATCAATTAAGTCTATGGATCGAGTTCATAGCCAAACAAAATCTCTCTTGAGAGGTAGGAGAAATAACATGCATAAGAGTATATTGTTTAAAACACTTCCAGAAGTACCAAAAAAACAAATTATCTTCAGCAAACACTCTAAAAGTACTAGAACACCGGCATTTGTTCCATCACTATTTGTGTTATTTGCACAGTTGCAAGATAATAACACAGTGAGAACATATTTTAATGCAACATGATAATGTTTCATACCATTTACATGTATACAAAGCTCTATAAGATGTAATAGGTGATAAAGATAACAAGGATATAAAAAAATGCAGAGACCAACAACTTTCATGACTACAGAGGGAATAATTGAAATATCATCCATTTTTAGTGGATTAAATCAATGTGGTGTGAAGAACCACCAAACAAAACAGAAAAAAGGAAGGGAAAGAAAGTGAAGAGGGAAGGAAAAGAAAAAAAAGTAACCCATAAGTAATCTACAAGTCATAGACACCATTTAAAAGATCAAAATTGAACATTAATTCAGAAGGCCAAGTAGATTGCCCGTTGAACATTAATAGAAACAAATTCCTAATATCAAACTTTAGTCCACACATTTTCAGTAATGAAAATAACAATAATGTCTTAACTCATAACATAGTGATTCAAGGAGTGAGAGCTAATACTCACCGCATACCTGCACTTATTTATCACCACATCTTCAAGTTCACACAGTTATGACATCCAAACTCCTGCATAAGTATATCATATGGAAGCTCCTGAAAAGAAGAAAGCTTTTACTTTTGCATCGACTCGACTAACAAAGGTGGTCAGCAGGAGCAGTGAAATAAGTAGTCTAAATGAAAATAATTCTCATGTTACTGGAAAACATCTAGAGAGCTGTTGACGTTGAGAAGTACGCAAATGAGCAGGTAGCCCAAAATTTACTATGGAGCAAGAAAGCAAAGGCGTGCCATGGTTCTAGCTATTGAGAAATCTAATGAGTATGCTATTTACATTCTAAAATTTAAACCCAAGTACCCAAAAGAAAAAAGAAGAATAACAAAAAGATATTTAAGATTGCCGCTGAAGCACAATGAAAAATAAACGGTCTGAATGAACATAATTCTCATGTTACTAGAAAACATCTAGATAGCTGTTGACGTTGAGAAGTACACAAATGAGCAGGTAGCCCAAAATTTACTATGGAGCAAGAAAGCAAAGGCGTGCCATGGTTCTAGCTATTGAGAAATCTAATGAGTATGCTATTTACATTCTAAACTTTAAACCCAAGTACCCAAAAGAAAAAAATAAGAATAACAGAAAGATATTTAAGATTGCCGCTGAAGCACAATGAAAAAACCATAAACATTAAAAAGTAAATATTAAAACCACAGGTTTATTGAGGACTTTAAACGAATAATCAAAGCATCTAGTGGTAAGTAAGCTCGATAAATCACAAAGTCAAAAGCGTTTAGTACATTTCAGTTTCTTCTGATCGAAGACTAAGTTAGATATATTATTGAACCATGTCATAAGAGCCCTATCTGTAATAGGGGACCGACAAACCTGATGAAAACAATTAGCAGTGAAAGGACTGGAACATGATACATTTCTTATCAATAGAGGTAAGCCACCTGGAAAAAAATTAAGTTTCTTTTTCACATTCCACCATAAGAACTGACCACTTTGATAAGAATTTGAATTTATTCTAGCTACAAAATATCAAAATTGCACTGTGCACAAACATGATAATCAAACCAAGTCCAATAGACTCAAATGCAAGGTGAAATGATCAACGATAACCTCTCTATTAGATAAGGCAAGAGAAATGTGGTTTACAAGAACGCAGGCGGCGGAGATTCTGATTGGTTCTGTGCTATTAGCCAAATAAATGCAGACCATAGCAGGGGACACTCCATGAAACACAATTACACTAATTATCTAAGGAGAAAACACCACAATGCCAAACAAGAAGTGACATGCTCAAAAAATAGCCAGGTTAAATCCCAAGGTAATGATCCAGTTGTGTGACATAGGAAATTACATGCAAAGAAACTTTCCTTTTTTCCCCAGCACATTACGCAGATCATATTGGCCAATTACTGGCGCACTTAGAAAAATAATGTATGTGAAAGTTAAGCAGAAAATCATGGAACTCAAAGAGTCTTCCTAGTCATTAATCTAGTAGGCTTCAACAAGAGGTTTAGTGCATTTAGCAGCAAGGAGTTGTAGATTGTTGAGAAACTGAATCTAAGTCAACAATAATGGAACACAAAATGCCATGTTTCCCATCACTATGATAAAAATCATACGTTAAAACCAACAAGACTTGTGACAACTTTAACTTAGTTAAAGAAATATACTTACAATCACAAAAGAGCAGACAACTAATCCGGAACAGTTTTATGAGCTTGTTAACCCGCAAAATAGAGAACGACACTAAAAGACATAATTAAAAAATGTTTTTTTACATTAAAAAGAAGTAATTATGAAAATATGCAAGGATTTACTAAACAGAAAAGAAGTTCAAACCACTGCAATAGCCCATACAAGATGCAAGCTACAATTACTAAAATCTATAAACAATGATTTTTTCCACATACAAATGAAAACAATAGCTCATAAAAAAAATCAGTTAATGTTGCCTAAAAGCTAAAACTAATATTTGAGAAAGAACATTGAAACGATGGCTCACCACCACAACAATGATCTTCAAAATAAATTAAATAATATCCTAAAAGATAAATTTCAAGTTTATAATCAGATATGGCATCAGCACAAACAAAAAGTACATTGACCCATTAATCTAAACTATATGAATGGCATTTGAAAAATGTAATATTTTCACCTCAAATAAGCATTAAAATCAAATACCCCCATGTAAGATATATGTGTTTACCTCGAAAATGGGTAATAAGTTAAATTTGTAAATGAGGCAAAGGATATGTGGTACTTTAATCTATACTTTGAGGAATCAAAGAAAGTCGAATCTATTCGGTTTGTTAAGGGCTTGAGCAAATAGTGAACTGATATGTTAAAGGCTGAGCTAAGACGTTTATATCTATGTATTTGAGACAAATTTTTATATATCTATATATGTTAGATGCAATACTGAATAAAGAGATTTAATGAACAGTTCCAGTTGTAACCGGACTAAAATCTGAAGAACACTAGGCAAGAGAAATTTTATAATATATTTGAAGTACAAAGCTCTTGGATCAGAAAAGCCAACCCTCAAAATGAGAGAATGACCCCTATTTATAGTTTTCCTCTATGGGCCTCCTATACATCATGGGCCCCTTTTAGGATAAAGAAAACCTAATATGGATAAGGTTAGGTCGTACGGTCTGACACCCGTACGACTGTCAGAAACAGGTGGCAGATTCCCACACATGGCGAGCGAATAACCGATTATCCGACCAACGGCCACGATCGTAATGGTCACGAAGAAACCGGCTAACGGCCACGACCGATTTCGCCGTATTCGAACCGGGCAAACGGCCACAACCAATTCGGCCATATAAGGATCGGACACCGGACCAACCACGATAAGGAGTTATCTCCGGATACAACGGATTCATGCCAAGCTTCTTCGGATCAGACACTACCGTTCGTTCTCTTCCTTTTGCTGATCCCGAGTTTCACCGGACAAACTTTACCCGGTTTTTACCGTATACAGATAGTCCCCACACTTTCCGGACCGAGATCATATCGGAGTAACGGGAAGTGGATGAATCGTGCAACCGAGGATCACATTGGCTCGTTCTTATCTTTTCATTTTGGCGGGAACAGTTGTCACCTTCTTCTGCCATCTGCCACGTGTCATTCCCCGACTGGTCCGAGCTCTGCAACCGCCGTTACGCACGTCCCTTCAAATCACATCCTCATTTATTACGGGACACGTGGCGCTCACTGATTGGTCGGGATTTGTAACCGCCCAGTCCCATGCGTGTATATATAACCTTCTACGTGCTTCCTTCTTCATTTTACTTTCTTCACTTTCATCATCTTCACTTCAAACTTCTTCACTCCACTGCTGTTCTTCATTTCATCTTTTCCAACTTCTCTTCCATCGTTGATCCTGTTATTTCATCACCCATATTTGCCACCTAAACTTTGCTTGCAAGGAAAACCGTTCTACTCAAGTGTCGCTCGTCATTTCATTTTTCCATTTGTGCTTCATTTTATTTGCTTCACTGTCACCATCTTCTTACCTTCATCCCTTTGTCAGATTTTCAACCTCCCATCCATTGCAAATGTCTGCCAATACCGAAACCACCTCCCAGGATATTCCCTCGGTCTCCTCCCAAGGAGCTGAGCCGGTGTCTCAACCGAAGGGAAAGAATGTGGCCGAGCCTACGGCTTTGGATATCGTGCCGATTAAACCCAACTTCAACAAAGAGTTCGAAGCAGAGAAGCCTTCATTAGTTTCGGATAGAGGGTATGACGTAAGGCGATATCCCTCTTCCATCACCGAGGATAAGCTTGACTGTGTCGGTCCGGGATCGTGGATGGGATAACCGTCCGGTGCAAGTATTTGCTCCGGTCCGGATGAATCGATAACCGACTACCGAGGGTTTCTTATACGTTTACACTTACCCTTTCACGCTGAAGCTGGAACCTGCAATTGATCCGGTCGTACTGGAGATGTGCCGGACATACAATGTGACCCTCGCACAAATTGGACCGATAATCTGGAGGACGGTAGCTTGCCTCCGGTTATTGGCCAACAACGCCAAAAAACCATTCACGATGGCACATTTGATCCGCCTTTATTCCCCAAGACGATTCCGGGAGGCGTAATAAAATTAGCCAAGAGAGGCCGGAATCCGATCTTCTAAAAATGGACGAAGATAGAGACCGGGCCGGTTAGAGCGCTTCGTTCGGGTGAGGACCTCGATATTATCCCGAGGAATACATGCCCTTCCCGGAAAAATGGAATGACAACCGTAAGTTCCTCGAACCCAACTTTGTCAATTTATTCTTATTTTCCTTAATTTAATCCTTCGGGCTTACGTTCTCCTTTTTCTTCTCTATAGCCGTGGCATGGATACCCCCGGTCATTCCACATATGAACGAGTGGGTCGAGGCGCTCCTTGACCGTCATTCACACGAAGAGTTGACATGGGGAATCCTGGCTCGTGGCCGATGGATTGCTCAAAACCACGGTAACACTACTGAGTTCAAGTATTACGCACTGTTTGGCTTTCTTTAGTTTGACCGTTACTCATAGCCCTTCGATTTTAGGTTTACCGAAAGGTTCGGTGAGACCCAGACCCGGGACAGCAGATGAGCAAGCTGTACCGACATCGGCATTCGATTCGGCCGGGTCATCCAGAATTATTGCTGCAGCCCAAAACGGAGGAAAACCTCAGATAAAGGAGACAAGCCACGAAAAAGGGCAAGGCGCGTCGTCCGGTCACTGAGAGATGAAGAAGAGTCTGATGTGATCGTTCGTAGGGTCGGTGTGGCCCCTACCTTTGAATCGGTCCCGGAGGAGGAAACTGCAGTTCCACCCCTTCAACCGAGGAAGGACCCTCCACTTCGGCTCAGCTACCAGGTGGGGAAGAAATTCTTTATGCAACGCCTCTTAGGTCTATTGAGTTTGTTGATATTACAGGTGAAGAGTCTTCCGAGGAGATTCCCTTGCAAAGGCCACGGAGATCCGGGCCTGAGCCGACTGCTGGAACTGGGACAAGAGTCGAGTCTGCACCGGGCACTGAGGCACCGGAAGATACCGGCTCATTGCCTGCCGAGGGTCCCGTCACCGGGTTTGAAGCCTCTACTTCTGCCGAGGGTGCCGGTACTGTTCCAACCACACCCACTGCTCCTAGGCCGGATAATTTAGATGAGATGTTTTTGGACACTCCTCCTGCTACCGGGGAGGCTGCCGGATTTGGCCATCTTCCCATCCCTCGGGTCACGAGGGCAGCCAATCGATCTACCGATTCCGGTGCGAGGGAAAGCCTCGGTGAGTATCTTTCCGGCTCCTAGCGTGGAACCTGGAGAACCGATCGGCGCATCATCGTCCCGAAGATTGCGCTTATCTCGTCCGGTGGGGGTGGCAAGCTACTTAAGGCCCCTCGTCTCGGATTCGGACAAAAAGAAAATGGCCGAAATCCATTGGCAGAGCCTGATTAACGAAGGAATGCATGCGGGCAATCGGGTAGGCCTTCTAGCCCATGTCTTTTATAACTTGATGCAAGTTTCTGGTTTTTAATGTCTTTGCTTTTTGGCAGAGTGTGGTGCTTGTAAACGAGGGATTCATCCGGGCCCAACAAGAGATTGATGACCTTAAAGGCCAGCTGGATGCCCAAAGTCGAGAAACGATGAAATTTCAAAGACCTTTTGCAAATAAAGGAAGACGAGCTGAGCCGAGCAGTGTCCCTTGCTAACCTTCAGCCCGAGCTTGATACTACGAAGGCTGAGAACCTTCGACTGAAGGATGAGTTAGCCGGGCTTGTGCAGAAGAACCGGCTTCTGGAGGAAGAGAAAATCGGTCTTAGTCAAGCCAACGCTCGATTTTCTTCCAAGCTGAGCGAGCTCGAAACCACCATTTCTCAACTCCGAGGAGAACTCGACTCGGTTAAGTCTGATGCCGCCAATTGGGCCGAGAGGCACCGGCGACTCGAATCCGAGAGTGCGAAGTATGCGGATAGAATGAGGGTTTTCGAGCAAAAAGCCGAGGATAGGGCTCGAATGTGCGATGAGCTAAGAACCAAACTCGGGGAGATGACCGAGGCAAATGATATACTCAAAGCTGAGCTTGACTCGGCCAATCAATATCGGAGTGTCCTCGATGTAGAGAGGAATGAACTTTTGGTTAAGCTGGCCCGAGCCGATGCCGATTTGGTGGAAGCCTTAAAGAGTGTGGAAGCCGTCGAAGCCTATTCCACGGTTGCGGGGAACATGAACGGTGGAGATCTCGGAGAATCACCCTTGAGGAAGCCGAGCGTGGTTTCACCGATCTCCCAGCTCTTATTCGGGAGGCTAGAAGAACCGAGGAAGAGGCAAAGAGAGCTCTTGACTCCGACTCCGATGATTCTGAACGGACAGAGTCCGAGCATTCTGGTTCCAGTCGTACCGGATAAGCTATGGCTTGTACTCCCTTTTGTTTTGTCTTTATAGCACTTTGAATTTTCTCAAATTTCAAGTGTAAAAAATTTGTATATATAAAAAGCGTATCCTTTGTGCCGACCATTCTTTTGTTTGAATGTTTGTTATGATTTCTGTTCAACTGCCGATTTTTCGGACTTGTTCGACTAGAGTTTTCATCTCATCCGGCATGATTTATCCGGGAACTGATTAGAGAAGTTTGCCCGCGGGACTTATTTGTGCTTTGTGAATTCAGACGTCTCCGAATCACGTTAGGCATTTTTAGGGCCGATATTTTGCGGCTATTCCTTTATTTTTGATTAGGTTCGAGCACCTGAATCTCTGCTTAAACAAATTCTGGTGTAGCAGCCCCCATTCGGGGGTATTAAGATTTAGGCTCGGTTTGCTGTAAGCTTGTGGCCTTTGCCGTATTTCGGTTGTAATGTTCGGGATCGAGTATACAGATAAACTGATGCCCGATTTTTGGAGCAAAGTGATTTACAAAGAAGATAACTCTGAAATGTAATAATTTGATTTTTCAATAAACTGCAAGTACATGTACATCATATGAGGACTTTATCCATTTCCTTCTTTTTTTTTTTTTTTTGCCGTGGCAAATTCTAAGTGGACACGATTCGCTCTGATCGTTTGGTCCTTACATCAAAACCTCGATACGAAGGTCCGGATCGGTTCTCGCCATAGTGAATATTAGAGGGACACGATTCACTTTTGATCGTTTGGTCCTTACATCGGAATGTATTGTCATAGCTCCCTAGTGCTTATTCGAGCTGTAAGTCGGGTAAGCACTATTCATCCCTCGGTCGTTGGTTGTTACCCCCGAATATCCGGTATTTATATTCTTACTTTAGTAACACGTTGTACTTGTCGCCTCATTAAAAACCTTGTCGGAAAACCCATTTGGGACAAAACCGAGCTAAGGAAAAGAGTGCAACACGTGTTTTCGTACCTAACAAGCTAACTACGTCGGCACTCGGCTCCCTGCAAAAAAAGAAAAGGTAAGTGAATAAAAAATAAAAAAGGTCCATACCTCAACAGTAGTATCTCTTCAAATGAGCCACATTCCAGTTGTTGCGTAACCGTCGCCCGTCCATGGATTCCAGCTGATAGGACCCTTTGCCCGTTATCTCGGTCACCTTGTACGGACCTTCCCAGTTCGGACCAAGTTTTCCCTCATTGGGGTTTTTGGTGTTCAAGGTAACTTTTCGGAGCACCAAGTCCCCAATTTGGAAATGTCGGAAGTTAGCTCTCCGGTTATAGTACCTTTCCATCCTCTGTTTCTGGGCTGCAATACGAATTAACGCGTTCTCGCGTAGCTCGTCCGTGAGATCGAGTTTTACGGCCATGGCCTCCTCGTTTGATCCCTCGGTGGCGTAATTGAACCGGAGACTGGGTTCTCCGACCTCTACAGGAATGAGGGCTTCGGTCCCGTAGACCAACGAGAAGGGTGTTTCCCCCGTACTCGATTTTGATGTGGTTCTGTAAGCCCATAGCACCTCCGGTAATATTTCCCTCCAAAGGGTGTTTTGACGTTTCAAGTCTCTTTCTCAGATTCTGAATTATCGTTTTGTTCGTGGATTCCGCTTGTCCGTTCGCACACGGATGATACGGAGTTGACACAATTTTTTTTATCTTCAACCCCTCGAGGAAATCATTAACTTTGCCACCAACGAACTGGGGGCCGTTGTCACAGGTGATCTCGGCCGGAATGCCGAATCGGCAAATAATGTGGTCCCAAATGAAGTCAATAACTTCTTTCTCTCGTATTTTCTCGAAGGCCTGTGCTTCAACCCATTTTGAGAAGTAGTCAGTCATAAACAAAATAAAGCGGGCCTTACCGGGTGCCCATGGCAATGGACCAACAATGTCCATTCCCCATTTCATGAAGGGCCAGGGTGATACAACCGAGTGCAGCAACTCCCCGGGCTGATGAATCATCGGAGCATGTCTTTGGCACCCGTCGCACTTCCGGACAAAATTCTTCGCATCTTCCTCCATCCGGTTCCAATAATAACCGGCTCTAATGATTTTTCGGACTAAGGCTTCCGCGCCGAAGTGATTCCTGCATATCCCCTCATGAACTTCTCTCATCACGTACTCGGTTTCACCGGGACCCAAACATTTGGCCAAAGGGCCGAAGAAAGACCGCCTGTATAACTGACCGTCCACCAGGCAAAACCGTGCTGCTTTCGTCCTTAGCGATCGTGATTCCTTCGGGTCATTGGGGAGCTTTCCATCTTGCAAATAGTCGATGTATTTATTGCGCCAATCCCAAGTTAATCCCATTGTGTTTATCTCAAAGATGCCCGTTATCTATCGCCGAGTTCATCAAGTGCACAACGGTCCCGGGTTAATTTCTTCCCTTCGACCGAAGATCCCAAATCGGCCAACGCATCGGCCTCGCAATTCTCGCTCCCTCGGTACATGCCGCATGGTCCATTCTTTGAACCGGTGAAGTATGACCCGGACCCTTTCAAGATATCTTTGCATTCGTTCATCCTTGACTTCGAAGACGCCATTCACCCGATTGACAACCGTGAGAGAATCGCATTTTGCTTCGATTACTTCGGCCCCCATGCTCCGAGCTAATTCCGCCCCGCAATCATAGCCTCATACTCGGCTTCATTGTTAGTTAATTTAACCGTTCTAATAGATTGCCGGATTGCATCTCCGGCGGGGGTTTTAAGGACGATTCCAAGCCCGGAACCTCTAAGGTTCGAGGCTCCGTCCGTGTGTAATGACCAAATACCCGTGGCTTTTCCCGGGGTTAGCAGGAGTTCCTTCTCCACCTCGGGATCATGGCCGGGGTGAAGTCTGCCACAAAATCGGCTAAGATTTGTGACTTGATGGCCGTCCGGGGCCTATATTCAATATCGTACCCACTTATCTCTACAGCCCATTTAGTTAGCCTGCCCGATAATTCCGGTTTATGCAAGATGTTCTTTAAAGGATAAGTGGTCACTACGCATATCGGGTGGCATTGAAAGTAAGGTTTAAGCTTTCTGGAAGCGCTTACCAATGCCAATGCCAATTTTTCAAGGTGGGGATAACGGGTCTCCGCATCCCCCAAGGTCCTACTCACATAATAAATGGGAAATTGTGTACCGATTCTTCTCGGACCGAACTCCACTTACCGCTACCTCGGATACGGCAAGGTAGAGAAAAAGTCGCCGTCCGCTTTCGGCGTATGCAACAAAGGAGGGCTGGATAGGTACTCTTTTAGTTCTTGTAAGGCTTTCTGGCACTCCGGTGTCCATGTGAAGTCGTTCTTCTTCCTGAGTAAGGAGAAGAAACGGTGGCTCTTGTCTGAAGATCTTGATATAAACCGGCTCAGCGTCGCTATCCTCCCGTAAGCCTCTCGCACTCCTTTGACGTTATTTACCACCTCGATGTCCTCGATTGCTTTGATCTTATCGGGTTAATCTCGATCCCCCGATTTGACACCATGTAACCGAGGAATTTACCCGACCGGACACCGAAAGCACACTTCTCCGGATTGAGCTTCATATTATATCTTCGGAGTACGTCAAAGGTTTCCTGCAAATGTTTTAAATGGTCCTCTGTTTCCAGGGACTTAACAACCATATCGTCAATATAAACTTCCATCGTTTTTCCTATTTGTTCTTCGAACATTCCGTTAACTAGGCGTTGATAGGTTGCCCCGGAATTTTTAATCCGAATGGAATTACATTGTAGCAATAAGTCCCGTATCGGGTAATGAAAGATGTTTTCTCTTGATCTTCTGGGTGCATCCGAATTTGGTTGTACCCGGAGTAAGCATCGAGAAAACTTAACATCTCATGCCCGGCCGTCGCATCGATCATTCTATCGATGTGGGGCAACGGAAACGAATCCTTCGGCATGCTTTGTTTAGATCCTTATAATCAACGCACATTCGAAATTTATTACCTTTCTTCGGCACCACCACCACGTTGGCCACCAATCCGGTATTTTACTTCCCGAATGGAGCCTATTTTTAAAAGCTTTGTTACCTCATCCTTCACGAAGGCATGCTTTGCCTCTGCCATGGGCCTCCGCTTCTGCCTCACCGGGGGAAATCTCCCATCGAGACTAAGCTTATGAGTTGTCACTTCCGGCGACACACCTGTCATATCTATATGCGACCATGCAAAACAATCGGCATTAGCTTGAAGAAATTTAATTAACTTGTTCCCCGAGCTCCGAGGTTAACCCCGTGCCTGTGTATACCTTTCGTCCGGTAGATATTCGAACAAGATGACTTGCTCCAGCCTCCTCTATTGTAGATTTTGTCGCGTCCGACTCATCCCAAGAAGACGAATGATCTAGGTATGTTGAAGTCGTCTTCTTCGTGCCCCGGTCCAATCCTTTTTGCTCCGTTGCTTTGACCCGTTAACGGTAATTGCTATTTGGAATCCTTCTCCCGGATGATCCTTCCTTTGACCCGGCTTTTTGAGTAGGGGTGATGATTCTTCGACCGCGAACATCTCTCTTCTTGCCGCAGGTTGTTCTCCCCGGATAGTTTTTATCCTCCGAGTCGGAACTTCAAGCACCGATGTAAGGTAGACGGCACAAATCTCATGCTATGTATCCACGGCCTACCCAAAGAATGCGTTGTATTTCATATCCCCTCGATTACATAGAACACACCGGGATGGTGCCGTCGATGTTGACTGGTAATGAGATCTCACCCTTCGTAGTTTCACTCGCCATATTGAATCCACTAAGCACCCGAGCCACCGGTACGATCTGGTCGAGTAGCCTTAACTGTTCAACCACTCTCCACCGGATGATGTTGGCCGAGCTACCTGAGTCGATTAGAATACGTTTAATCTGAGATTTAAAAACAAGAATAGAAATTACCAAGGCATCATTGTGTGGTTGAATAATGCCTTCCGCATCTTTGTTGCTGAAAGTGATGGAGCCTTCGGATGCATGAACCCGGGCTGCGCTTTTCACGAACAAAGGGTAAATCTGGCTCGCTTCATTACCGGTCCTCTAGGGACATCTGTACCCCCGATTATCATGTTGATTATATGCTGAGGCTCTACCGGTTCACCCCGCTTATTCGACTCCCTTTCCTTGTAGTGGGTTTTGGCTCGCTCACTCAGGAATTCACGAAGGTGCCCGTTTTTCAGTAATCGAGCCACCTCTTCTCGTAATCGGCGACAGCCTTTCGCCTATGACCATGAGTACCATGGTATTCACAAATCATGTTCGGTCCCGTTGACCGGATCCGACCTCAATGGCCTCGGCCACCTTGCCTCCGGAATGCGACCTATGGCCGACACAAGGTCCGAGGTGTTGACACTAAAGTTGTATTCTGATATTCTCGGCGGATCCTTGTTGGTTGCCGAACTTCCGGATTCACTTCTAAACGACAACCCCCGCCTATTTGACGGACGTTCGGTTCTTCTATCTCCTCTGCCGGAGTATTGATTAGGACCGGACCTCGATTTTTCCGGTCTAAAGTTTATTTTCTCCGACTGAGGATACGGCCGATATCTTTCCCTTGATGATCGCATCTCCGGGTCAAAATTTCTTCTAGACCTCTCAAGTCCTTTACCTAGATTTACCGGACCCGGAGGAAGTTCGAGCTGATCATCCTCGACCCGAATTTTGGACTCGTACCGGTTGTGTACGTCCGCCTGTGTCACACCTCGTATTCTAGCAAATTTTCCTTGAGTTTGAACGAAGCCGTCGAACTTCGGGGATTAAGCCCTTTGGTGAACGCTTGTGCGCCCATTCCTCCGAACCGGAGGGAGTTCCATCCGTTCCCTTTGGAAACGATTGACGAACTCCCGCAAGCAACTCATCGTCCCTTTGGGCTATCCGAAAATATCCGCCTTTCGGCCCGGACCTTTCGGCCCGCATGAGCCTTTATGAACGCATCCGCGAGCATTTCAAATGAAGTGATCGAATGCTCGGGCATGGTCATACCATGTTAATGCTCCCTTTGACAACGTTTCCCCAATTTTTTCAAAGAACACGGACTCGATTTCGTCTTCTTCGAGATCGTTACCCTTTATAGCACAAGTGTACGAGGTCACGTGTTCCCGAGGGTCCGTTGTGCCATCATATTTTTGGATATCCGCATCTTAAACCTCTTTGGGATTAGCTTTTAGGAGCCGCACTTGGGGAAAAGGCCTCTGAATATATCTCTTCGAGTCTGGTCCCTTCAAAATGGGCGGAGCCCCCGGAATCGGTCCACCCGAGAATTGTAGGTCTCGACCCTTTTCTCGGTTGAATCTACCCGCTTGGCCAACGTCTCGAGCATTCTCAGCACCTCGGTAGACGAGCCTCGCTCCGACCCATTACTTTCAACCATTCGAGCTTCTTCTCTCCGGGTTCGGTAGCACCCTTGCTCCTTTCCCGAGTCGTTTCATCCTTCTTGTTCTCGTAGTTGGGCTATCGCAACTCCCCGCTCGAAAGAATAGTCGCTCTTTGTTCCCGCAACATTTCAAAAATAAGGCGCAAGTTAATATCGTCCGGACATCCGCACTTTCCGGCCATGTGCCCGGTCACAAGTGACAGAATTGAAAGTATTTAAGGGATCAGGGGCCGGCTGAGCGGCGTTCTCCTGGTTCACGGTATTTTGACGGTTGAGGCCCTCCCTCGAATTGACAGAATCCGGGCCAATGGGATTCACTGGTAGCTCCTGTGGTCCGATGTTATCGTTTTCGGCCACAATCTCATTGTTAACGTGGCCGGATTCTCCACTGTTTGCCATTTTGTCCGTTTTTGAAGAGACGAACAATGGAACTGAAACCCTTTAGAAATCGAGTTGCAACCGAGATCAAAAGACCACTATTATCCAAGGCCCCACGGTGGGCGCCAAACCGTTTTACCTCGAAAAATGGGTAATAAGTTAAATTTGTAAATGAGGCAAAGGATATGTGGTACTTTAATCTATTTTTTGGGAATCAAAGAAAGTCGAATCTATTCGGTTTATTAAATGGCTTAAAATAGTGAACCGATATGTTAAAGGTAATGCTAAGACGTTTATATCTATGTATTTGAGACAAGATTTTATATATCTATATATGTTAGATGCAATATTTGAATAAAGAGATTTAATGAATTGTTCCCGAAAAACCGGACTAAAATCAAGAACACTAGGCAAGAGAAATTTTATATATATAATATTCAAAGTACAAAGCTTCTTGGATCTGAAAAGCCAACCTCAAAAATGAGAGAATGACCCCTATTTATAGTTTTCCTTTATGGGCCTCCTATACATCATGGGCCCCTTTTAGGATAAAGAAAACCTAATATGGATAAGGTTAGGTCGTACGGTCTGACACCCGTACGACTGTCAGAAGCAGGTGGCAGATTCCCACACGTGGCGAGCGAATAACCGATTATCCGGACCAACGGCCACGATCAGAATGGTCACGAAGAAACCGGGCTAACGGCCACGACTGATTTCGCTATATTCGAACCGGGCAAACGGCCACAATCAACTCGGCCATATAAGGATCGGACACCGGACCAACCACGATAAGGAGTTATCTCCGGATACAACGGATTCATGCCAAGCTTCTTCGGATCAGACACTACCGTTCGTTCTCTTCCTTTTTGGCCACCGATCCCGAGTTTCATTTTCTTGTAGTGGATGTAGCTTAGTTATGAGCTCGTGGTCCTAGGTTCATTCCGGAATGAGTGGTACATGGACACCATGGGTCCCCTGTAACTCATGGCTATTTGTGAAAAACATTACCATTTAGCATATGTGTACAGAGCTGGAAAATTTATTATTTATTTTACTACTTTCGGCTTGAGCGTTGGTGTTTCATTATTGATAATTGGACATTGATTCTGAAAGTGGGTTATTTGAGGATATTTATTGTGATTCATGTTTGTTGTGCCTGTCTGCCTATTCCATTGATTTTATGTGTGTACGCAAATACTAATCTTAGTTGGCCTATGATACCTACCAAAGACGTGTTGCTCGTACTAACTCAGCGCTGCCGCACTTTTTTCGAGTGCAGATTTTCGAGCTTAAACGTCTTCCGCACCCTCGTATCTAGTTGAGGATATTCAGTACCAAGGTCAGTGGGTGAGCTTCTATACGTGCTATGTCTCCTGAAGATCTTTCTTTGTTCAGATGTCTATCTTTCATCCCAGACATTATGTTTATTTTTAGATAGTATCTCTTCTTTTTAGACATTTTTAGTTAGAGTCCTTGTACGGTGACTTTCAGATTTTGGGAATGTAATAGCTAGATTTTCGCACTTGATTTTTATTTATTTTATTGTCAGACATTTTATTCCATTATTCGTGAGCAATGTTTTATAATTGGTTTAATTAATTGAAATTGGCTTGATAACGGGTTAAGTGGATCGGTTCGCGCACCATAGGACCAGCGAAAAGCACCACGTCCGTTCGGGACGTGACCCTCTATGCATTGATTACCGCCAGTTAAATAATGTCACCATCTGGTATAAATATCCTATTCCTCGCATTGATGATCTGTTTGACCAGCTTCAGGGAGCATGTGTGTTATTTAAAATTGACTTGAGATCGGGCTACTATCAGTTAAAGATTTGGGCTGAGGATATCCCTAAGACAGCCTTTCAGACTAGATACAGGCATTATGAGTTTCCGGTCATGTCTTTCGGGCTCACTGATGCCCCTGCTGCTTTTATGGATTTGATGAACTGAATTTTTAAGCCATTATGAACTGAATTTTTAAGCCATTCCTAGATTCTTTTGTTATTGTATTCATTTGATGACATATGATTTATTCGAAGAGCAAGGAAGATCATTAAAAACATCGTAAGAAAGGTCTCGTTGACTGCTGAGATAAGGAGTTGCATGCCGAATTCTCATGTGAATTCCACAGGTCCGGGTCAGCGTGGTTTCAAAGGATTGGGCGGTTAATCCCCAAAAAGAATGAAAGTCACAGAGACGGGCTGTAGTGCCCATATCAAGAATTGTGAATTCATAGCCATGGGTTCGCTAGTTACTACCACTTGCCTATGAAGCGGGGTTTGCTTTCATTGCTTCACTGTAATGACCGGCTTGGTCGTTAGCGTCATTTTTCTCCCTTTTGACCCATTCCCGAGCTTGATAAAGGTTCATTGTGATTTGTGAGAAATTTTGGCTTTAAGTGAGAACCTTTGACCGAGAGTTGACTTTTGGGTAAACAGACCTTCTCCAGAATTTGATTGATTCCAAGAGGTTCGTAGTATCATTTATGGCTTGTTGGTGGGACCGGTTCATTTCCCAATGCACTTGGGGTGCATTTTGAGACTTTAGTTGGAAAGTGTGTTTATGGGTTGGGAGTGACTTGGTCATCAAGAACTTATTTACGAAATCCGAGGTCACGGCTGAGTTCGTAGCTCATTTTTATGTATATCCGCATACTTTATTTGGGTGTTTTGGGTCTCTGATGATAATCGAATTTAGGAGTTGAATTGTGAAAGTTTTTCGGTTACCGATGTCCGCCGTAGGCACCAGATCGGTTGGTAGCGGCACCGCTAGGGCGCGAGGTCACCGGCAGCAAGCGTAGTGAGATCTTGTGCAAGACTGCCATAGCGGTCTGCATACCTCTGGGGCGGTATAGCTGTAGCGGTATTGTTACTGCTAGAGCGGCAGAACTGTACCAGTGTGCCTTATATTTATAAAAACCCTAGACACTTAGTCATTATTCTTATTTTGTTCTAAGGGCTAGAGAGAGAGAGAGAACTGAAGGGATTTCTACCTAATTCTCCACTGAGGTAAGGTTCTTGGCTCCATAATCATTTAGCTTCATCTCCTAATCCTTATTCTAACCATAGAATCCTTAAAATCAAAGAAGGGCTTATGGGGTTTTTCATGAAAGAGTTCTAAAAATGAATTTACTTCCTAGATTGTGATTAATGACGTTAATATTGTTGTCTATGATAGATAATGTTGTATCTAGGCTCGTTTATTAATAACCCATCTTTAGGGAGTTGAATTTTTTGAATTAAAGTTAGGGTTCTTAGACCCAAATCTGGGAGTTTTAATAATAATGATGCTTTTGAGAATTAATTGAGTGTTGCTATCATTAAAGTAATGGGTTTTGACCTTTTGGTATTGAATTTGGTATTTGGGTCATAAAATTTTCTTTTTGCCCTTGAGACCCGTTTTTCCTAAATTAAGGGTTGGAATTTGACAAAAATAGAAAGTAGCCAATATAGGTATCATTATTCATGGTTTATTACATAGAATTCATATGTGATAGAGTTTGATTATTTGGAGACGCTTCGAAAGATAAGGCAACGTGTGGGTTCGTGGCACCTGTTCGGCTGCCAGGTAGGTTATGGCTTTCCTTTTCGGTAGACTTCGGTTAGTTTTATGTATTCGGTATTAAAAATAATGGAAAATACATGTATAGGAATTGGAGATTTGGGATGGAACCTTAGGATGGTATTATTGTGTGATTTGTGTGTTCGAGCTTGTGGCTTGTAGATTATTTAGGATGTATCGGTGGATTTCATGTGACTTCGGAGTAGCGGGTGATACCTATTTCTGTGTCTAAAGATGAGAATTCTCGTAATATGTGATTAATTATGTTATGCTACTAATAGTGAATCTAGTTGATAAATGGGAGGATAAAATGCACCAACGGTTGTGACTGAGTTCTAGATTGAGTTGTGACGAATGATTGTGAGTGTAGGGTGAGATTACCTATTCTAAGCTAATAGGATGATTTAGGGAAGTTGTAATAATGTATATCGATTTGATTAACTTGTTGTGTGTGGGGACTAGCTACCCCATTGTGTTGTGATTGATTATTCTATTGTGTTGGCTTGATGCCATGAGTTGTTGATAAATATTGTATTATGTTATCATCTTGATTATGATATATTTGGAATACCTATTGTTGGTATCGGTATTGGATATATTGTTGGAGTACCGACCGTTGGTACTTGTGATTCGGTTATATTATTAGCATACCCACTATTGGTATTTTTTGATTTGGATATGTTGTTGGCGTACCCATTGTTCGTACTTGTGAGTCAGTTACATTATTTGCATACCCACTATTGGTATTATGATATTGATATATTGTTGGCATACCCACTGTTGGTATTATGATATGAGACATTGTTGGCGTGCCCTATTATTGGTACTTGTGATATTGAACTTGATTGTCGATGTTGATACACGCATTTCATGCATTCCCACTCATTCATGATGCATGGCTGATACCCGGTGATGATCCGGTATCGTTGATAGAGTAAACTGATATTTTGATAAATTCTTTTACTTGAGAGATTATGAGAAGGTCGATGTCCGAAGTTCAATCTCGGAATCGTTGATTGTATGAAACTGATATTTGATAAACTCTTTTACTTGAGTGATTCTGAGAAGGATGATGTCCGAAGATCAATTTCGGAATCGTTGATTGTATGAAACTGATATTTGATAAACTCTTTTACTTGAGTAATTGCCAGATGGCCGATGTCCGATGATATTTTCAGAATCGTTGTTAGTGCATGGACTCCGCGGGTCCCCCAGGGTGGTGCCGGTGAGCAAAGATCTGGGGTCCCGTCTGTCTGTTGGGCAAAGACCCGGGACGGGTGGCACTTAGAATTTGCGAGTCACGGCTGGGTTGTGCTAACGAGACGTCGATATTTCAGTCCGGAGTACATGTGTACGCCGCATTTGCATGGCATTACATTGCATTCATATACTATTGCATTGCATTCATACACTATTGCATTACATTGCACTATGATTTGATTTTGAGATGTTGGTGTTGTACTTGTAGTGTTGGATTCGGACTGGATATATTCATACTTGGCATAATTGGGATTAGATGCTTTGCTTAGGCAATGACGTGTACTTGGATCTGGATTTATTGATTGAATTTGTTGAAGTATCCCCTAGACCGTCCGTAAGATTAGTTATATGTTTGGTCTCTATGTGATGTAGGATAACGGGAGTCTTAATAATGAGTTGACTACTAGACTAAAACGAACGATTTAATTATATATGAGTTGCGAGATTGTGGTGAGATTGGCTGGTGATTATTGGGATGAAGTTAATGATTAAAAGGTATTGATGTACAATGTGTGGTACAGAGACATATGAATTGATTCGGTTTTTATCATGTTTATCTGTGAATTCTTTTTTAAATCGATATGTGTTACTAACCCAATTTTTACTTATGATACTTACTCGGATGCTGGATTTTTACATATATTGCATTTCACACCCTTTTGGGTGTAGATTGTTTGGGGGTTGATTGTGACGTTTTAAAAAATGCCGGGGGATTTTTTTAAGACCTCCCCCCACTTCTTCCCGGGAGGAGGTTTAGGTCTTAGAATATAGCGGAAATTAAAATTTCATTTAGTGGGCTTTTGTTTTGAAATTTAATTTTCAGGGAAAAATTTGGATCAAAATCAGAATCATAATCGTTGTAATTTATAAATATTTATGGTTATTGAATTTATGATGTTCCCATTTTCTAAATATCTATTGGGTTTGAATAACGTTTTTTATTTAATTAAGTGTATTAAATGGAGGGTTACCCCCGGAGAGGGAAAGGTAGGTGCCCTCAGCCCGGCCCCAAAAAGGGTCGTCGGTGCACGGGGCTTAGGTTCCCTCCTTTCGGTCCCCAGGCAATGTGTAGTGGGGGTCCAAAAAAAAAATGGTACGGGGGCTTTCCCGCACCCTAAAAAGAGGCTATAAGGCATGTTGGGAAAACCCCCAAAAATTTTTTCAAAAAATGCGACTTGGTCAAAGGGTACCCTGGTAGGGTCAAATTTGGGGTATCTAGGCGATTCAAAAATTGGGTTTCTTTGTATTTTTGTTGAACCCTTTTCGAATGCAAAAACCCGTTTTAAATTCCAAAATGCCCCCTTTTATTTTAAAATTTTTCGAAACGATATGAGATGTGCCGTCTTGATTCGGGGGGTTTGGGCCAATTTTAATTTTAGTTATTATTTAAAGTTTCTATGTGGGAATTTGGTTGAGGCTTTTTTATTTTGGGTTTTTTGGGGAAAGGGGAAATTGGTAATAAGAGCGAAGCATATATGTAATCCGGGGGTCAATTTCTTGGGAAGTTTAAAACCGGGGCTTAGTAAGAAAAAATCTTCTTATCGTTAGGGTTGTTTTGGGGAAAAGGGTTTTCTTGATAAAATTTGTAATTATCGGGAAAGTGTGAGTCTATGGCAAAATTAATATTCTTAAAGATTAAGTTTTTTTGGATTGGAAAGCGAGGACGGGAGTTCGCCAAGGATTTTCCAACCTTTAAAATATAATGATTCGTTGGGATAAAAGAAGTTTAAAAGTTTTCCCGGAAAGGGGAAGTGATAAGAAGAGACCGGGGTGAGGAGAAGTGAGATTACGGATAACCCAAAGTTTGGGTTTATCAAAAGGGGGGTTTTTGGTACCCTTTTGGGTAGTTTCCCCGGATTGGAAGGGAAAGAAAAATTGGAATTAAAAGGAAAAAATTTTAGTTTTTATGGGAACCCTTTTTTTCAGATGGAATCGGGTTTTTTTAAGTGTTTCCGGTTTGGGAAAAACATTGACAATGACCTTTGGTATTATAATCCAAGAGATTATTCTTAAAACATAAGTTTAGATTTTGATGCCGGGAAAGGGTTATGGGGTTAATTTAGGTATTCAAAGGAAAGTTTGGTAGTTTGTTAATCCCTATTTTGACGTTGGAATATTTTTAAGTTGGTTTGGGCGGAAAATTATGGGAAAAGGGTATTTTTTTTTTCCTTTTCCTTAAGGCATTGTTGTTAAATTTTTTGTCATGGAATTTAAGGAAAATTTGGGTTAAAAATTAATTTAGGAAAGTTGGCATTTCATGAAATAATGGCCTTGGGAGTGGTGTGACCCAAGGGGCCACCCACACTTGGCTAATTTTAATTCCCTCCAAGCCCCTGTGTGGGCCATGGGGCCCCATGGATGGCTTTTATGAGCATTTTGGGGACTTATTAATCAATTTTCTACTTTCAAACCCTTTAAAAAATTTGAAACTTGGAGAAAAAAAAAAAATTTTTACCATGGGAAGAAATTTGAGCCCTCAAAACTTGATTCAAAAAAAAAATTTTCCCCAACGTTCCCAAACCCAAATTTGGGAAAGGGCCTTATTAACGTGCTTAAAATTACAAATGTTTTTGCTTCATAATTTAAACTCACGT